>NC_056733.1:1386036555-1386234055 GCF_019279795.1 Protopterus annectens | reverse complement strand
ATGTTTTCCTTTTGTTATATATCCTGTTTAATTTGGGATGCCACAAGTGCGGTTTGATTCTAGGGCTAGTTCTTGGCTTACTTAGAAAAAAAGCTGAAAAAAACTTCCCAATACATCAGTGTACCAACAAATTCCATAAAAATAAAAAAACACTGGATGTGCCTGAGAAACAACAGTAAACAAATTCCATTAGCGTAAAAAGTTTATTAACCACTTTCATCTGTAGACGTCTTCAGAATAAAAATATAAACCAATGCATTTAGTTTTATACTCATCCTAGCCAATCAGTACATACAAATTAAGCTAACACACCTAATCATTCAATAAACCAATTAACAGGAAACCTACATTTAAATGGCCAGTTTTTTTTTGTCAGCTAAAAACAGTTAATATTAATGGGATCATTTAATCCTGATGGGAAATCAGCATTTAATTTTTACTTACATTCCCTCTCTTTTTTAGCAACTGCATTCTTAAAATTGCAAAGAAAATAGCACCAGCTACCTGATAAAGAACTGGCTCACACAAAACAATCAGATATAAAGAAAAACAGGCTGAGCCAGTCACCACAGCTGATATAAATCCTCTTTAATTGTAGAGACAAAAAGTAAGCGCTTTCATGATCCTCTCGACCGCTTCATCAGACTCAAATAAAATCATTTCATACAACTACTTTTATACACTCAATAATCAATTAAAACATCAGTTAGGAACATCAATTATTCAATTATGCATGCTAAAGCTTCATATAAGGACTTCATTTAAAAATAGTAAAAATACATTTGTCTGATAACAACTCTTTAATGCTTAAGTGTCCTAGCTTTTAAAAAGGATTTCAGGGGCACTGCCTCATTAATCCCTGGAGAGGTATGTGCATTCAATCTGAGTATCCATCTTTGCTCTGCAAGCTCAGTCCTGTTTTTTATGTCCCCGCCCCTCATTCCTTCCTGCAGAATCTCTAGAACAATAAATTTAAAGGAATGCTGTCTGCCCTTAGTTTCTACATGCTTAAAAAGGGCATTTGTTTCCTTTTTATTGGAAATATCTCTGTAGTGCTCTGTATGTGTTCCTTTAGCATACGATTAGTCTTTCCTAGTAAGCAGTGCATATTATGCAGAAAGCAAAATGCACTGCAGTCAGCATACTGCCTGGCTTGTAATTCAAAGTGCAGATCAGGGTGGATATATGTGGTACATGAATGAATATACCTGCATGCTGAACAGTTCCTGCACATATAAGTGCCTTTTCTTTCAGATAAAATGTTCAGTCTATTACTCTTGTTACCATAGCATAGTTGACGTTTAAGGGACCTCATTTTTAAAATCAAAACTAGGTGCCTTTTCTATAAAACCATCCAGGTCTCTAATAGTTTCCAAGATGTTCCAATTTCTTTTAAATACTTCATAAAAAATACTAATGTCACTGCTAAAAGTAATGGGAATCTAAGTTTACCATCATTACTGCCATTCACCTGCGGTGTATTATTGGCTCCCTCAGAAAAAAAGGTCTACCGCTGGTGTTTCTTTCTCAATTCATTGCAACTACATATTTATCATACACATCACCAGGATACCCTCTCTCTAAGAACTTTTCTTTAAGCTTATCGAATGCTACCTTAAGCTGTGACTCATCATTATGTAGTCTCATCAGCCTAGGGATTTGCCCTTTCACTACATTTTTACCTACAAATTTCGGATGCATGCTGTCTTTATGTAGCAAAGCATTTTTCCTTGTGGGTTTCCTGTGAATACTTGGTCTGAATCCCTAGAATATCTGATTTCCTTAGTTTAACATCAAGGAATTCTATGTCTGCCTGCAAAAATTTTGTCTCTACAATTAAAGTGGATTTATATCAGCCATGGTGACTGGCACAGCCTGTTTTTCTTTATATCATTCTTAAAAGTACCTCCACTCCTATCTTCACACACCAAATCTAATACAACAAACAATAATTTTTTTGAAGTTAACACACTTAATAGAATGCTTATATAATGTGTTATTTTCTTCCTTACTTTTTATGGCATAAACATGTTCCTTAATTCTTGTGCCCAACGTTCTTATAGTCATACCTACATAGAAACGCGGGCATGTAGATCAAATGGCAATATAAACCTACCCCCTTAATATTGCAGGCATATCGACCAGATATTCTAATAATGTAAGTAAAATATTTTAATACTATTGGTTTTGTTATAGACAAATCTGGGGGTAAGCCCAAAAATCTTGGTTTCCATTGCCCATAATAACTTTCCAGTTATTAGTAATAATATTTTTAATAATCTCACTATCCACAGACATATTAATGCAACATCTAAGGAAATCCCTAATAGTTGCCATATCCCTTCTTTCATCAATGTTAATATTCTTATTTTCAGACCAGAAAGCAATATAGGAGCAAAATGAGACAACCTCTTTTCTTTTTTTTTCAAAACAGGTTTATTGTTTTAACATATAAGAGAAATATCATAACAATTTTATACAAGTAATTAAAAATAGGTATTATTATAATATTCAACAAAACAACTAAAGTATTTACAAAGACATCCACTACAATCAGATCAATTAATTAAACTAAAATGCCGTGCTATTGAAATTAGAATTTTTTAACAAATTTTGTAAATTATCCCATACAATATAATATGATGTTTTTCTAGTTGTTCTCATTCTAATTGTGCTTATTTCCATATGGCACATTATATTCATAACATTTTTAAATTCATTGAACGAAGGAGGTGTATCTGAAATCCAATTTCTAGTTATTATTTTCCTGGCCACTGCTAGGATAGACTATAACAAGGGAAGCTTAATCTTTTTAACACATTGAGGTACAGGTGTGTTGAATAATTTAAGAGACTTAGAAATAATGAAATTATCTGTAAAAAGAGCCTGCAAAAATTCATTAATTGACTTCCAGTATTCTTTCAACTTCATACAGTCATAAAACATATGAGCCCAGTCAGCATTAATTTCTACATTACATCTCTTACATAGATTATCTTTATTATTTATTTTATTCATCATCAAAGGTGTATAAAAGATCTATGTAAAAATTTCCATGTATAAAGTCTCCAGACAATGGAAGATGTAGTTCTATAAGCAGATTCCAATATATATTGTTTATCATGTTGAGTTGGTGGGTCCCCATTAATAGAGGTGAAATAATTCCAGTATGAATCTACACTGTAAAAAGTTTCTTGTCTGATAATTTTATGTATATATGAAAGTTTACCTTTATCAGAAACTTTATGCTGTAAATTTAATATCAAGTAATCAATCAGTTTTGGAATAGATTCTTTAACTGTTATAGACATTAGATCTATTCTATCAATGAGATGTTGTCTAAAGATCTGAACCTCTAACCAGCAAGTTTCTCTTAGATCAAATTCTTGTTTTAAGAAATCTAGATTTTTAACTTTATTATCAGATATCAGCTGATACCAGTACTTTAGATCATTATCTATAGCTAAATGAGCTCCTTCAGAAGTAGATGACATAAGCATACCCTGAGTATACATTATAGGGAATACAATAAAATTCCATTCCCTATACTTAGGGTGCATGAATATAAAGTTACGATAACTAATAATAATATTTAATGGGTAACAAACCATATGCTTAGGTGTAATAGGTGAAGTACAAAATTCCTTTAGCAACCACAACATGGAGTTATTTACAATCATATTTGTATGTGTTAAGGAGATTTTCATGAAGTGCATACTAATTAGCTCCCAATAATCTTTCCATTTTGCGATATATGACTGATCTATTAATAAAGTAATAACTTTTATAATAGAAGAGATAATATATAAATTAAAGTCTGGAAAAGAAATACCCCTTGAGACCAGCTATTAGTATGTTTCTTTAATGCAATCCTAGGTCTATTAGGTGCCCATAAGAAATTTAACATTAGTGTATTCAGTTTCTTGATAATTATTTTTGTAGGTGAAAGTATTATTGATTGTATTAAGTATAAAATCTTGGGGAATATTATCATTTTAATAATTGTAAGTCTCTCCTCCATAGTAAAAAACATATTATTCCAGGTATTAAAAAGATTTTGTATATTAAGAAAACAGGTATTATAGTTATTATATATAATAGATTTAATATCTTTAGATAGTATTATACCTAAATAAGTTATCTGACCTGAATTGGGTACATATTTAGTAAAATCGCTAATGAGAATATTTTTTCGTGTATATATAGGTAGTATTTTAGTTTTTTTCTTCATTGAATATTAAACCAGAAATACTTTTAAAATTCATCATTTTATCAAATAAAGACCGCATAGAAGAATTAGATCCTGCTGATGTAATTAGAACATCATCTGCAAAAAGTTGAATTTTTGATGTTGTATTTTTGTCTATTTCAAAACCCTCTATGTCAGTACTGTTTCTAATCAAATTAGCCCAAGGCTCCATTACTAAAGTGAATAACAGTGGAGAAAGTGGACATCCTTGCTTTGTACCTTTAAGAATGGGTATTTTTTGTGAAACATATGTTCCTACCTTAATATAAGCCAGCGTTCCTTTGTATAAATGCTCAATTAAATTTACAAATGCATCAGAGAAGTTTGTGCATTTCAGTAAGGTAAACAGATAGTCCCAACTTACTGAATCAAATGCTGAACCTATATCAAGACTAATAAGTGTTAAATCTTTCTTTTTCCTATTTGCAAAATCAATTAATGTTAAAGTTCTTCTTATATTATCAAAAGTATTTCTATTTACAATGAAGCCCGTCTGATCTATATCTATAATGCCGGGGATGATTGTCTTCAATCTATCAGCAAAAATACTCATAAACATTTTATAATCAACATTAAGTAATGAGATGGGTCGATATGAAGAACATCTAGTTGGCTCTTTATTAGGTTTTAAAATTGGTGAAATAAATTTATATTGCCAAGATGGGGGGGGTTATTAACTCAGTTTGGGCCAAAATAAAAACCTTATGTATTAATGAATATGTAGTTTTAGAAAGGATTTTATATATCTCTGGTATAATACCATCATTACCCGGTGCTTTGTTTGATTTAAGCTTATTTATTTGTGTAATAACTTCTGTATATGAAATACTCTTGTCCAATAGTTTAATCTGTTGTTTATTAAGCTTTTTATTCATATTTGTGGTTATAAACTCCTTTATTTTATCTTTAGGTTCCATGTTAATGTTGTTATGGTTAATCTTGTGAAAGTGATTTCTAAATTCATCCAGTATTTCTGGTATACTAGAAACATTCTTCTTTTTCCTTAGAGAAAAGATTTCTTTGATATGGTTTTGTTTATTCAGTCTTTTTGTTTTATTTTTAAGTCTATGTAAGTATTTGGGGCTTATTGAATAAGACAAAAACTTGTATTTCTCTAAAGTTATTTTAACTTTATGAGTTAAAATTTCTTTGTATTTCTCATTTAGTTTGTTTATTTCTTCAATAACTTTCTTGTCCATAATATTTTCTTTATTATTATGTTTATAAGAGTCTAATTTACTTTGAATATCTAACAATTCCTTATCCCAAGATTTCCTTTTATTATTATACCATCTGATACTTTGTCCATATAGATATGATTTTAAGGCATCCCAAACATAGACAATGGAGACTTCAGGAGTATTATTTATGTCTAGAAAATGTTGTACTTCTGAAAGTATATATTCTTTATAGTCTTTTAGCTGAGTTAAGTATGCTGGTATCCTTTTGATCTGAACATTATGAGTATTTTTTATCATGAATTCAAAAATAATTGAGTTATGATCAGATATAGGACATGAAATGATTTTGGAATTAATTAAATCTGTTATCATCTGGTTAGAAATAAAGACCCTATCTATTTTTGAATAAGTTTTGTATCTGTTAGAAAAAAAGGTGTATGGTAATGATTTTGAATCTATCTGATTATTAATATCATTCAAATGATAAGAATTAACAAAATCATTTAAATGTTTTGCATTAGATGTAATTCTTCTTTTCCTTATAGTGGTAGTATCACTTTCATGTAGTATACAATTAAAATCACCAGCTAGAATAATATCCCCTATAGAGAATGATATGATCTTATCAATATGATGTTTCACTGTATTAATACCAATTCCAGGTATCCAATATACATTAATTAAAGTGTAAGTCTTCCCATTAATTTGTATTGTAACCATACAAAACATTCCTTTGTCATCCTGAAAAGACTTAATGGTTTTAGGAATGGGCATACTTTTATTCCATAAAATAGCCACTCCTCTTTTTTCTGAGTGTGCTCTGAACTAACCAATACTGTATACTTATTAGTGGCTAGTTTATCAATATCTTTTTTCAAGAGATGGGTTTTTTGCAGGAAGACTAGATTGGCCTTGTGTAAATTAATGTATCTTATTAGGCTTGCCCTTTTACATGGATTATTCAATCCATTAATGTTTAAAGAAGTTCCTTTTAAAGATGTCATTTGGCATTTTTAAAACTCAAGAATCTTATGATCGAAATAACAAATAACAAGATAAATAATGTTACATCTCCTCTTTTAGGTGTACCTTTAAATATAGCTGTATTTATTAAATCTCTTATGGGATTTTGTGTAGAACTCAATTTTGTTTGTAGTGACAATGAGTGTACAAAATATATTGTGGATGTCAAAACTATATACATATAACAATGAACAAGTGAAAATAATGTAAGGATTAAACCTTGCATCCAGCCTGGAGTTGAAAACTCCAACTTAGAGTAGTATTTACTCCTCAAGTTAACTCCCTACCCTAAGCAGCAGTACCTCAGCTACCACCTTATCAATTTAATACTAGTTATATTTAACTGAGGTTAACAGTTTTCAATTCAATTAACTATCAAGACAAAACTACACATTTGGTAAAACAGCATCATATAAACTAAAATAAACTTTTTTTTTTTTTTAAAAACTGTTCATACTACTATATAGATCTATGTAATATATAACACTTGTATTCAAATAGCATTCAAATAATCTTGATGTTAGAAATCAAGAGGAGAGAAAATTAGGTTGTAACATTCATTTAAATCAAAAACTTTGGCTAATATGATTCAGACATTACATATATTAAGATGCATCTATTTTCTGTCATGTGAATACTATTAACAGCTTCCAAAAAAAAAATCTTGAATTGTTTGTATATGAGCATTTACTTAAACTCATTATTGTCAATAGAGTAAAATATTGTATTCATAAAAATTATTATAAATCATATTGCATAATTATGCAAATTCTCAGAAACACTTGCATTATTAAAAAAAAAGCCATCACACACATACACACAGACACACACACACATACATACACACACACATACATACATACACACACACACACACACACACACACACACATATATATATATATATATATATATATATATATATATATATATATATATGATCTCACTGAGTTATGTCCTTGTTGAGCACTATCCTACTTGCTGTCCCTAGAATAAATATGTCTGCTTTATAGAAAATAATGCACAGCAAACACATTTTAGTAACCAGATTTTACAATCATGCTAACCTACTGCTTTAAAATATATCACATGACATTTCTTCCAGAATAGAATTATAAAATTGTTTATGCTTGTCAATCAGATGAATTAAATGAATTATAATAAAGTATATGTTTGGAACAGAAGTTTTTAACACAGATTATTATGCTGCTGTTAAGTAGATTTTCAAAAACATTTAAATAAATGTTTCATTTTCTATGCCTTCTAAAATAAGACATTTACTTACTACAAGAAACTACATCATTTAAACTCATTATAACTGACATTTTATGAATAGAGTATTTTTCCTGAATCTGTGGTGTGTCAGTATGATAACTAGGTCAGAGGTTATACTAACTGCTTTCAGTTTCTCTGTGAGAAGTCTGTGAGTTGAAGCTTTTGAAGTAGTTCATGGACACTGTGCATGAGACAGCCCACATCCCAGATTGTCTCCCTTAACATTTTGGCGGAAACTTATTAAAACTTGTGGCAAACATTCATTTTGTCAATAGAGTAAAATATTGTATTCATAGAAATTATTATAAATCATATTGGATAGTTATGCAGATTCTCAGAAACACTTGCATTATTATATAAAAAAAGCCATCACACTCTCACACACACACACACACACACACACACACACACACACACACACACACACACACACACACACACACACATATATATATCTGATCTCACTGAGTTGTGTCTTTGTTGAGCACTATCCTACTTGCTGTCCCTAGAATAAATCTGTCTGCTTTATACAAAATAATGCACAGCAAACACATTTTAGTAATCAGATTTTACAATCATGCTAACCTACTGCTTTAAAATATATCACATGACATTTCTTCCAGAATAGAGTTATAAGATTATTTATGCTTGTCAATCAGATGAATTAAATGAGCTATAGTAAAGTATATGTTTGGAACACAAATTTTTAACACAGATTATTATGCTGCTGTTAAGTAGATTTTCAAAAACATTTAAATAAATGTTTCATTTTCTATGCCTTCTAAAATAAGACATTTACTTACTACAAGAAACTACATCATTTAGACTCATTATAACTGGCATATTTTATGAATAGAGTATTTTTCCTGAATCTGTGGTGTGTCAGTGTGATAACTATGTCAAAGGTTATACTAACTGCTTTCAGTTTCTCTGTGAGAATTCTGTGAGTTGAAGCTTTTGAAGTAGTTCATGGACACTGTGCATGAGACAGCCCACATCTCAGATTGTCTCTCTTAACATTTTGGCGGAAACTTATTAAAAACTAGTGACAAACATTCATTTAGTAGTGTAAATGCATGTAAACATGACAAAACCTTCACAATGTATTCCACAGACCATTACAGCCTCTTACTTTTTTTCAGAAAGAGAAACAAATTGAATCACAGCTTGCCATTAAATCTTCAGATATTTTGACTGGTTGTGAAACAAAACATTATAACTGACATATTTTATGAATAGAGTATTTTCCTGAATCTGTGGTGTGTCAGTGTGATAACTATGTCAAAGGTTATACTAACTGCTTTCAGTTTCTCTGTGAGAATTCTGTGAGTTGAAGCTTTTGAAGTAGTTCATGGACACTGTGCATGAGACAGCCCACATCTCAGATTGTCTCTCTTAACATTTTGGCGGGAAACTTATTAAAAACTAGTGACAAACATTCATTTAGTAGTGTAAATGCATGTAAACATGACAAAACCTTCACAATGTATTCCACAGACCATTACAGCCTCTTACTTCTTTTCAGAAAGAGAAACAAATTGAATCACAGCTTGCCATTAAATCTTCAGATATTTTGACTGGTTATGAAACAAAACATTATAACTGACATATTTTATGAATAGAGTATTTTCCTGAATCTGTGGTGTGTCAGTGTGATAACTATGTCAAAGTTTATACTAATTGCTTTCAGTTTCTCTGTGAGAATTCTGTGAGCTGAAGCTTCTGAAGTACTCATGAACACTGTGCATGAGACAGCCCACATCTCAGATTGTCTCTCTTAACATTTTGGCGGGAAACTTATTAAAAACTAGTGACAAACATTCATTTAGCAGTGTAAATGCATCTAAACATGACAAAACCTTCACAATGTATTCCACAGATCATTACAGCCTCTATGTAAGTGAAATTAAGCCCAGAATTACCAACAAGCAATAAAACTCAACATTCTTCTCCCAACTCAATTTTCATACAAATCCTATTATTCACTGTGCCCACACAATCAAAAGCATTTCTATATATTAATAAAGAAAAGAAAAGAGAGTAGAAAATAAAAGGGAGTGAGGCAGAAATAAAAAATGTAAGAGAAAGCTGTAAGAAGTATATACAATGGAATGTTACTTACTGTTTATATTAATAGAGTTAAAAATAAAACATATTATTTATTCTTATTTAGTTCTGATTATTATTAGTTAAAGCATAACAGATTATTTACAAACAGGCATAAGCAGTATAATCAAGAAAGTATAATTAGAAATAGCATTTGAAAAACTTATAAAAACTTTTACAAGGAATAAATATGTTATTATTCTATTAATGATATTTTCATTACTGTTCTTTCCCTGCCCTCCCCCACCCTTTACCCACTACATAATCTAAATAGAATGTCATTGTTTAAACAAAGAAAATAATAAAAGGAGAAGGAAAAAAAGGTAAAGATAAAAAATGTATCAAATTACTAACCTTACTTCTTTTCAGAAAGAGAAACAAATTGAATCACAGCTTGCCATTAAATCTTCAGGTATTTTGACTGGTTATGAAACAAAACATTTCTTTGCACATAGAGAATAACTTTGATTAAATCTTTTCCAAAATATTTGTGGCTTTCTGGAAATGCAGGAACTATATTCAAAAAGATTAATAATGAACTAAAATAATGAGAGAGAAAAAAAACATATAACAAATCATTTGTTTTTTAGTCTCTTCTTCTTCTCTGAAGTCTTCCACGAAGCTTCAGTTGCCAATCTCTTTAATGAAGAACTAGCCCATTCCATTTCTTCTATTTTATCCAAAATCCTTTTTTCTTTGACAAACAGTAAAGCAGAGTCTAAATCATCAAAAACCTTAGGACCATCAGGAAGGAAGATTTTAAGCTTCGCAGGAAACAGAAGGATTGTTTTAAACTGTGCTTTTTTAAGCTCCCTTATTAGTGGCAGAAAAACTTTTCTTTTAGCTATTACCATGGAAGAATAGTCATTGTCAAAACGCACAGTTGTCTCATTAATCTTAACAGGAGATTTAGCCCAATCAGATTTAAGAACCATCTCTTTATCAAAAGATGATAGAAATCTAACTATAACTGATCTAGGATATTTTTTGTTAGAGTTAGTATTAGCTATAGATCTATGTGCTCTTTCGATACCAAAAGAGAATGCTTCTGGTAAGTCTAAAGTTTTAGGGAGCCAAGTTGTTAAAAAAGAAGTAATATTGTTACCTTCAATATTTTCTGGCAGTCCAAAAATCCTAATGTTATTGTGGCTAGATCTATTTTCCAGGTCATCCAGCTTTGTTTGTAAATGTGTATTTTGTTTCAGCAGAAACTCAATGTTGATTTCCTCTTCTTGGATTCTATTTTCCATGTCATTCACAGCTTCTTCTATGCCTGTCATCTGGTTCTTCTGTTGTTGCAGGTCTGCATGTAACAGGTCTATTTGTTTTGTAGTTTTTTCTATGAAGGTGTCTATTTTAGTATCCATTTTATCCATTTTATCAGTAAGTTGCTGGATTATAATTATCAGAGACTGAAGTTCTTTCTTGATGCTGGAGTCTTGAGAATTTGTCTTACTGGAACTCATTTCAGACTGATAAACTGACAGGAAAATTTCCACAATGATTTCTGACAGGAATATTGTTAAGATTTCCTTTCTTTTTTAGATATAGTTCAAGAACTATATAAAACAAATGTATTTAGAAAGAAAATTACTTCAAAAATTATTTTTTTAAGTAATTAATTCCTGTCAGTGTAATGAAATTGGTGGAGCTGAAGAAATCTGCTGCTATCCTGTGTTCATCCTTGGCCACCACAACCTCTTTTCTTTGACATTACTTGCTACTTTATCTAACAGAACATGAGAATACCCTCTTTCAAGGAACAAATTAGTAATAAAGCTAATTTCCATTTCAAAATCATCTTGCCTGATAGTCATCCTAGAGGCCCTTATATATTGGCCTCTAGGTATATTTTTGATATGTTTGCGGTGGTTACTTTTAAAATTAAAATAACTATTAGAAAAAATCCCTTTCCTATGTATCCTACTGCTAAAGTCAGTATTCAAACCATCCCAAATTAGCTCAACATTCAAAAAACAAAATCTCTGACCTACATCACCTATAGTAAATTTTAAAAAATCAGAACTACAATTTAATTCTGAAATGAAGTCTAGAACATTAAAAATTGATTTCTGAAACAATGCCAACAGTTAACATTGAATATTCATTCTCACTATACTGATGGTTTAAAAGAGAAGTTGTCACTTTGTTAAGAAAATCCCAGGAATCACTTAAATACAAAGGTTGATGTTGAACGTCAGGATTAAAAATAGAATCTGCAAAAATAAAAATACCCTCCATACACCCACCAGAGGCTGATGCAGTGGGTCTAAATGGAGGACTAGTGACATTCTTATGAATTTTGGGTGCACAAAACAGTATAGCCTCTCTAGGTTTTTCAATATATAAAAAGTTATATACTTTAACAGAAATTTCTTTATGCATAAGAAAATCATATAAACAATTGTGTGTGTGTGTGTGTGTGTGTGTGTATATATATATATATATATATATATATATATATATATATATATATATATATATATATATATATATATATATATATATATATATATATATATATATATATATATATATATATGTCATAACTCTTAAGGATATCACTAATAAAAACCTTCTAATATTCTTCACTGTCAGATAGCATTAGTTCAGTGACATTAACATATTTAAAAGTTTATGTAGCCACTAGCCCCCACCCTTTGCCAGCTTTCATATATCATAATTCACACTGATTTCTTAACTCATTTAAAGCTCTTTATTCATAATTGTTTAAATTGTAAAAAAAATTTACTAGTTTCTTATTTAAACATGACCTAATTTCATCTTCACAAAGTTGTTCAAACATTTTAATGGTATACTGTAATGGTGGATTAAAAGCAGAACACTTACTTAGACACTTTTTTACCTCAACATCCTTTAAAATATAATTTAAATTCAGTTTTCTCGTATAGAATTTGAGTTCAAGTAATTTCTTGGAAATATCAGCTCTGCAGCTGGGCTAAACATTAAAACCAAGTTTCAGTACCTTTTGGTGGGCCCTAGTAAGTTCAAAATTAGAAAGATTATACGTTTTCCAAAAAAAAACCAGTGGTTTCAATTATCATTTCCTCATACAGCTTGCCTTGATTCGAATTGGAAGCCATTTTCGGTTTCATGCCATTGTAATTTTTTTGCCTTGTTACCCAATTCTAAATTGTCAGTTTCACTAGAAGAAAATTGTTGAGAATATAAAGGTAATTCAGGAAAGTCCAAACTCACTGTAAATTAAGAAAACTCTGGAACAAATCAACCCATCCAAAAGCAAGGTAAAGCAGCTACACGGCAACAGCTTGTCATAAATCCAAAGTTTTATTAATTGCAAACGTTAAAAAATTGGAATATAAGCACTTTCATCTGCCTCTACAGACTTCATCAGATACAAATGGTGAAAATAAAATGAATTAATTTAAATAATAATACCCATCAATATATTGGTATGGACCTAGAATACATGCTCGACTAGCATATGTCCGAATCACAAAACATCGAACACACATACACGAAAGTGCTTAACATCAAAAAGCGCTTCCGTGTAGTTCAAAAAAAAAATCTACGTTTCTGCAGCGGTGCTCACCCCCCTGTACCCCCCACACCCCCTACTTTATTATTTTTCCTCCGAGATCACACTGCAGTGGGGAAAAGGGAATTTTCCCTTACCCGCACTGTAGTCCGATCTACGAAACAGGCACACATACACGGAAGCGCTTGTCGATGTTAAGCGCTTTCATGTATGTGTGTTCAATGTTCTGTGATTCGGACATATGCTAGTCATACATTTTAGCATGTTACTTCAGCAAAACTTTCCTACTTAAATTAATATTTTATACCCTTATAAAAATCAAAGTATAAAAATATGAAATATAAATGGGTATTCACAGTCACTATATATTTAAAGAATGTTTAACTTTTAAAGTTACAAAAGTTAAACAGAAACCCAATGGAAGGAATGTTAGCATAATTGCTGAGGTGCCCACCTCAAAAACAAAAGATGCAAGGTTCGACTCCCTCCAAGGCAACCACTCAAGCCCACATAGTCTACTAGGGCACCAAAATCTGACATTAACCCATAAAGCTATGCATCTACAGTATAAATAATATCATTGTTTATGCATATTTTATACAAACAGAAAAGAGAAAGATTATCAACATTGTATTACAGCATGTTATAGAAATAGTAAGGAAAAGGCAGTTTGAAATGGAAACAGATTGGGAGGTTAAACAGTTTACAGAGGAAACAAATGAAAAAATTGAAAGACAAATTACTGTCATAGAATTAGAAAAGGTACTTAATAAAGTAAATTTATGTTCAGCAGCAAGGCCTGATGGTATAGAAAATGAATGGTTGGAAGAAGGAATTTGTTATACTCAATTATGTAGTGGAACTATGAGGCTAATATGGAAAAATAGTGAAACATGATATAAATAATTGGAGACCTCTAGTTTTGAATAATACTGATTAAAAGATTTTTATGAAAATTTTGCAAAGTTGACTTAAGATAATGTTTGTTTGTCTTTTCAGCTTTTCCCAGTTATGGGTCACCACAGCGGAACTCCTGTCCGCTAATGATTGGCAGTTGATTTTTATGGTGCCGAGTTGCCAGCCTAAAGCCCAACCTTCAGTGAAGGCACACCCATTCACACTTGTCTTTCGAGGCCACTTGACCATGGGGAGGACATGCAGACTCAACACAAAAGGCACTCCAGCTGAGAATCGAACAGGAGAACCTCTTGCTGTGAGGCAACAATGCTACTGCTGTACCACAGCAGCTATATAATATGGGAAAATATTGGAAGAAAATATATACAGTATTAAAGGAAAGAGATGTCAGAAATTACTAATGTTTGTCAGAGAAATAAGGGATGATATCAGAACAAGAGGAAATACTGAAAAAATAGTGATCGTGGATATAAACGAAGTATTTTGCACAATAGATCATGATATATTATGGAAACTAATGGAACAGTAAATAGTAGTAGTAAAATAAGATTGTTGGTTAATGGTTGGATAGGACAACACATAGAAATGAATAGAGGTTTGAAACAAAGATGTCCTGTGAGTAGTATTTTGCTTGTACTAGTTATGAATTGATTAGTAAAACAAACAAATGACAAAATGCAGGAGGATATACATGTGAAAAATTATTGTATTATATATCCTATTATTATGTCATATGCAGATGATATCTTTCATATGACTAAGAACAGCAAAAAGGTGAAACAGGTTATAGTGTATGTAAATTCTAGGTTGCGTGAGTTGGGAATTTTATTTATTTTATTATTTATTTTAAATTTGTTTACCAGGAAAGTCCAACTGGACAACAAGTCCATTTTCAATGGAGGCCTGGGGAGAAAAACTCCACGACATACAGAGTATACAAAGCATTTCTAAAAATTGCAAAAATTATAATATCATAAAGAGATTTGAAAAGATTAACAATTCAAAATTGCAATTGGAAGGTCCAAAAAAATCATACAGACATACAGACTGAACATATAGCTCTATATGCAATATTTACAGGATTGGACAATATATACAAGTTTGAAAATATATGTAATGGAAATGTGTTAGTGAGAGTGTAGAAAAGTTAGTAGAATTGTTAGTTAGTTAGGGTACCACAGAGTGAGTTCAGAGTAAATTAGATAGGGATGAAGTCAGTAAGTTGGACTGGCTTAGTCCAAGTCAGTTATTTAGCCTGGTTCAGTACAGGGACAGATCCATGCAACAGATAGGTGGGCTTTTAGTAGTTGTTTTGAATTTAACTGAAATAGTGGTGGATTTAATGTTTAGTGGTAGGGTGTTCCAGGTTTGGCTGATACTACAAGAGTAGAGGGATTCTCCAACAGAGTTTTGCTTTTTGTTATTTTTATTAGTGCCTTATTGCTAGAACAAAGAGTCTGATTATTAAAGTAGTGAGAGAGTAAGTTATTTAGGGCAGGCATTTTTTCAGGCTGGTTAATTATTTGGTAGGCCATTATGAGCTGGTTGTATTTTAGTAGAGAGGGGAATTCAACCCACGAAAGTTTTCTGAGTGAGTGGCAATGGTGGGATCTACAGTAGGCGCCTGTAGCAAATTTTGATATTTCATTATAACAAGTTTCTAGCTTAGTTATATCTGATTTTCTTAGGTTGATAAAGATATGGGATGCATATAGTAATGCTGAAGTAAGGTAGGTTTTAGCAATTATGGCCCTGGTATCAGTGGTGAGATAGTGTTTGCTCCTGTAGAGGCAACCTAGTTTTTTGTGTACTTTTTTATGGTTTGGGCTTTATGAATGGCAAATATCATGTTCTGGTCTATTGTAACTGCTAGTAACTTTGTATTATTAACTGAAGTTATGATGGTGTTATTGGCAGAAGTAATCTTGAAGGGAGATGGTGTTTGGGGCTCTTGTAGGGTGAAACAGGATGAGTTTAGTTTTCTTGGGGTTCCGTACTAGTTGTGCATTAGTTATCCAAGATTCTATAGCCATAAAAGATGTTGAGTTATTTGTTCTAGTTGTTGGACAGTAGGAGCTGCACTTATTAGGGTTGAATCATCTGCGTACTGTATGGGTGTGGTGTCTTTAGTGGCTGTATGGAGGTTGTTGGTGAATATGGTAAAGAGGACTGGGCCAAGCATAGATCCTTGTGGGACTCCTAGAGTGATGGGCAGTAGTGGAGAGAGGATTTGCTGACATTTTACTGCTTGTTGGCAGCCAACCAGATAGTCTTGAAACCAGGCTATTACTGACTGGCTAAGTTTTAGATCAGCTAGGGCATTTAAGAGTTTGGCATGGGATATGGAGTCAAATGCTTTTGACAGATCAAGGAAGACTGAGGAGACTAGATTCCCTTCATTGCAGAGCTGGTTCACAGAATTGGTGAAACTCACAAGGGCTGTAGTAGTGCTGTGATTAGGGAAGAATCCATATTGTGAGGGAGTTAGGAGATTGTTTGTTGAAGATTACCAAAGAAAGATGAACAAAGTCAAAGTAGTTTCACAAGTAAATTCAGTGAAGAAAGAGTTACAGTCTATTCTTTGCAGTATACAAGACCTATCCTTAAAACTAGATAAACTAGATCCCAAAGTTGACAAAATAGAAGATTGTATAAAGCAGATTGAATTAATCAAAGATGTAGTGAAACAATAGAAATTCCAGCTATTTACTTTGGAGAATTCTATCAGTGTCATAGACAGCAGACTTACAGAAGGAGAATATAACACTGATTTTATTCTTCAAAAAAAAACAGCAAGATCTTGGAAAAAAATGATAACCTGGAAAATAGGGCAAGGTGGAATAACATCCAGATTTATGGAGTCCCTGAGCAACTAAAAGGAGATAACATGGTAAACTTCTTATCCACTTGGATCCCTAAAACTTCAAACCTTCATGAAGCCCTGTCATTTGGCATAGAGAGGGCTCATAGATCTTTGATTGTAGTGACACCTAGCAAAAAACTTTCAAATCCAAGATCAATAATAGTCAAATTTATTTCTAGTCAAGACAAGGATCTAGCTTTGAAAATATCCTGGTGTGCTCCACCCATAAAACTTGGTGATTCTTTCATTATATTTGACAATGACTATTCCTCTCTGGTGGTTTTGAAAAGGAAAGCTTTTATTTCTCTGTTAAAATCACTGAATTAAGAATACAAGCTCACCTAATATACCCTGAAAAACTAAGATTATTCTTGCCACAGGGGAAAACATTTGATTCCTTAGAATATACAGTTTCCTTTATCCAGGAAAAAATAATTTACTTAATTCTACTGGTGATGTGGATCTGAGTATATCTTTAAAAAGACAGGCTACAAGGAATAATTGGACAATTAAACAGAACAAAAAAAAGTTCAGAGACAAATAAAACTACCTGTTAGTTATTTATATTTTATTTGTCTTAAAATAGGCTGTTTCTGAAACATTTTTTAAATGAAATCACCTAAAGGTAATACTTTTCTATTTTCTTTACATTAATTTCAGTTTTCAAGTATTAGTCTCCCTGTTACTGTAATATTGCAGTTTTTTTTTCCACTAGAGGGAGGAAAGTGTATAGTAATAAGCTTATTTTAACTAAACTATTATGAATCTAAAGGGACATACCATATTTAAACAGTTTTAATTTTGTATTTTATTCCTCAAAAAATGCTGACAACCAAACAAAACGAAAAAATGAACTGCAGACCTGCTGGCAAAACAATCAAGTAAACCAGAAGGTTTCTGAGGAAGTTCACGTATTAAACAGTGGATGAAAGTGCTACATTTTTGGCTTCTGGTTTACTTGGTTGTTTTGCCAGCAGGTCTGCAGTTCATTTTTTTCGTTTTGTATTTTATTCCTTTTCCTTCCTGTTCTGTCCTCTCACTCTTTCCTTTTCAACAATAATTTAGTAACTGATTAACTTTAATAGAATGAGTCTGATTTGCTGGCTGGTTTGACTGTTGGGAAATGTATGTGTGTAGAATGGAATGTTAAAATTCTTTACTGTTTTAATTTTTAATATTTAACACAGTATTTACATATTGTGTTACTGATAGTGGAGGATATAGTTAAAATGTGTGCACGGATGTGTTTTTAGCTCACTTTTCTTTCTAATGATGTTATTAAGGTTGTATAACTTTCCCCTACTTGTTTGATGTAAAAAAAGTTTTTCAGTTTAAATGTAGCTTGCAAAATGTGTCCATGAGCCTTCTTTGTTTAAACACTTTCTTTTCAGTCTATTTTCCTGCTTAATTACTTCAGAATATTTTAGATAATGTTTTCAGCTTGCCTCAAGCTTCTGTGTGACTCTGCTTCACTCTGAATCCTTCCTGAACAGTTCCTAATTCAGAGAGGAAGTACAACATAACCTCTAACCCTTCAGAAGCAGTAAGCTTGCAGAACACAGAAAAGGATTGCTAAAAACAAACTTTTAAATGCTCTAGCTTTTAAAATATTTCCCAATATTAAAGACAAACTGTAAGTAATGCAATTTAATATAATAGTAATTAATTAGACTTCCAAATGGCTTATTTTAGCTATATACACTGGGAACATCTGTTTAATTATTGAAGGGCAAAAAGTGGAATGATGCACAAAGGGTACATATTTGATGTGGGACATAGATGGGTTCTCATTAAACCTCAAACATAATACACAAATGTACACTTAGTTGAATGGAAATTTATGTTAAATGTTTTCAACATTACTACTGTGTGTCCTATTCCCTCTGCAGCTGATACACTGTTTTATAAACTTAATTCTGAAGTTGTTACTGAGTGTTATTCCTAGTTAAAGCATTTGTTCATACTAGATAATGCTGTAGCACCATATCTCTCAACTGTCCCTGATTTCCAGGGATGTCTCTGATTTAGACTCCAAAATTTAGTTCCATCCTTCTTAGTCCCTCCTAAAACTGGTGAATCTTGGAGGAAATGTGGTGAATTATACTCACTAAATAATGGCAGTAAGTTAGAAATATATATTTCTTTTATTTCAAAAAATGTATGGTAATTAACATTCTTTTCTTCTGTCAATGTCTCAAGTTAATAGTATTAATATTTTACAAATGTCCTTTTTTTTTCCATAATAAATTTTTATTGATATATATTTTCAAAATACCATAAAATCACACACATAATTCACTACTATTACTATCAAAACTATATACAATATCTACATGAAATGCTTCCATATAAAAATCGTCATTAATCCAAAAAAGAAGACACCAGGGAAGAAAAACAAAGCCAAAACATTTGTAGAAATACTTTGCGTCCATACATATCATACATGTTTTCAAAACATTGTTTCCTCCACATATACATCCAAACTTTAATATATTCCTAATAACAGTATTATGCTAATATAATGTTAAAAACCTTTTCCCATATTTTCGGGTTATTAATATTTTTGTTACTTTGCTTCAGGAGTAATTTGTGTGCTAATATATGCTTTATAGCCACAAGCTTGAAATTATCCCATGATGTCTTGTCTGGTTATAACCAATTTGTAGCTATATATAACTTCATCAGAAAAAAAATATTCAAATGTCCTTGATTGTCCTTGATTTTTGGGGGGGTTGTCCCTGATTCTGTTGAAATATGTCACTGATTATTTGAGAAATATGTGTAGCACTACTTTGTTGGTTAGAAGACTCAGATATGTGTGTTATATAGGGAACAGTGGAATAACATGTTAAAAAACAAAATAGAATTTCATTAAGATAACTTATAGTTCTGCATAAAATAAAGACATTAGCAATCTTCTTTATAATCCAGCCTTGTTAGATAATGAATATGAATATAAACAGCCAAAAATATATGCAGGCTGTTTTCATAAGCTTCTAGTCTGTGTGAGAGGTTAGATGAGAATTTGTAATCAGTTATAAGATTTGTGTAGTAAATGTGGTAGAAATGTAAGTAGTTTACATAGACAAAAATGTAAATATAGGTATTGGTTCATAACCTTTTTACAAAGTGTAATAAGTGCAGGTAATCTGTTTGTTATGCAATGTTGTACATATAAGACACAGGTGTTATTCTGGTTACATTACAGGCTCATGTACCCTAAAAAGATATCACTTACTCATAACGCATAGTTTCTTAATTCATATAAATATTTCAAGTATTAAGAATGGTTGGAGCATATCTTCAATATGATTGTTAATATATAACTAAATGTTATGTATGATTAATGGTAATTATTATAAATGAATAGTTATTTTAAAGTTCTTCTATTTGGTAGGTCTTATTATATATTAACCTTGTTGTGTAGTTTTTTGGTTTGTTTTCTAATAATTTAACATACTGTATTCTTTAAAAGTGTAAAATGTTTATTTAGAAAATTTCAGTTTATGTACATACATGTACTAGCCAATGCGATTGGCTGTGCTATGATGTTATTAGTAAGAGGCTTCTATGAATTTTTCATCAAGTCTGGAATACTTTGTTTCATGTCGGAGGTCAAAAATGCTTTTAAACTTTGAATTTTTCACATCATCCTTATTGTGTTTCTCCATAACAAGATTATCTTTTGTAAATGTAATGCTTAATGCACTAAATCATTTCATAGTAGTTTCTATACCTATTGCTGCAATAGATGCCAACATATAAATACCTTTCTTTAAATATAAATGAGTTAAGTACCCCTTTAAAGAGGGGTATTTTTAAATAAATATTTAACTCTACATAAAGCAGACATAGTTTTTTTCTTCAAGAAACTCTTTTATTGACTAAAGATGTAAATAGATTGTTGTTAAAAGATTGTTCAGTTTTAATTGGCTCAGTTTGGTTCAAAAAGAAAAAAGGTGTTCTTATTCTGTGGAAAAAAAAAACATCAGGTCTACCTAAAATAGTGGATTCCTATTCTGGCAATAATGGTATGCTGGGATTGGTGGTAATAGAAATTGAAAAAAACACTATACCCTTATAAATACCCATTGGATCCCTGGGACTGGTTCTAAAACAGTTAAGAAATACTTAGATATTATAACACTATACTCTAAAGAAAAATGTTGATACCTGGTGATTTTAACTGCATCCTATCAGACAAAAACACTACAAATGTTAAACAAATCAGATTGTCTTTAGTAGTGAAACATTTAAATCATTATATTAATAAAATGTATGTGAAAGATATATCAGATTTAAAACTAAATGGTTCTTTAAAATATACTCATATATTCATTATGCTTTTAGATTTAGGACTCAAACCAGTATCGATAAATTATTAGTATCTAATGCATTATACACCAAAATAGAGGAGGTGCTAATAATATCATTCCTTATCTGACCATAATTCTATTACATTTAAATTAACTTTAAGTTCAAACAATTTAATTTCTTGAAAATGACTCCTGGCATATATAACTAAAATAAAAGGCTTTAATGAATAGTTATTAAAAGAGAAAATACAATTCATGGAGTTTAACAATAATGGAGAGGTCACTGATGTCATACTATGGGACAATTTTTAAAGCCTACGTATATGGTAAAGTGAAGAATTGGTATATTTATAAAAGAAAGAAATGAGATAAAAAGTTAAATGGTCTCCAAGCTTAACTTGATAAATTAAATTTTAAACCCAATGATTAAGCTGCAAGCACACAGCTGAAAATTCTAAATCAGAAATACCTAGAAATCTTACATAATAAGATTTCCATTAATCTAGAAAAAAATAAATTATAGTCATATTCAATTAATTCCAAGAGCCTTCATAGAAAATGTATTAGGTAAAAAAACATGAATAAAATAAACTGCATCAAGGAAATTGTTTATAAAGAAGGGAATAAGACTATTAAAGCTATGGAGATGAAAGATATATTAAAATGTTTTAGCAAATATGAAAAAATAAATAAAACAAAGTCAAACCTGAGTAACAGCAACTTATTGGATAGATTTTTAAAAAGAAAACATACATAAACTATCAAAAGAACAGAAAAACAAGATTGATAAGTCTTTTTCCTTTAAGGAAATAAAAGATCGTTAAAAATCTTAAAACTAATAAAGCACCAGGTATGGATGGGATATTTCCTGAGCTATATAAACCTTTACCAGATAATATTTTAAAAATGTATTAAATGCTTTTGAAGAAGTTGAGAATACATCTAATATTCCTCCATCATGGAGATATTCTTTTATTACACTAATTTTAAAATCAGATAAGAACCCTGCTCTATGTTTTTCTTATTGACCTATATCACTTTTAAATGCACACTGCAAGATTTTCATGTCTATATTAGCAAAAAGATTAAATGAGATGCTCATTGGTCTAGTAAATGAAGATCAGACTGAATTTATAGTAAATAGGAAAGTTCAAGATAATACCATAAGACTCTTTTCTTTGATTGATATGGCAAACAAAAATAAAAAAGAGTTATCCATAATAAACTTAGATATGGCTAAAGCTTTTGACTCTGTAATTTGGTCATACTTGTTCAGAGTACTAAATGAATATAACTTTTCCACTGATTTCATAAACTTAATTAAAAAGCTTTATGATAACTCAATTTCTTTTGTCAAAATAGGCTCTTTTATATCTAGTCCCTTTGATATCTTAAAAGGTACCAAACAGGGCTGTCCTTTTTTACCTTTGTTGTTTGCACTTACTATAGAGCCATTCACTAACTATATAAGATCTAACATAAATATTAAGGGTTTTAAAATAAATGAAAAAAAATTATTCTAAAATTTCCACTTTTGCTGATGACATTCTGCTCACTAGTGGTAATATTGACCACTTGTTGGATCATATAGTTAGCTCTGTGGACTATTTTGAAAGATTTCAAGTATGAAATTTAATCATAATAAAACAATAACCACTAAGTTAAACTCTTACAAAAAGTTTGTCTGGGATAATTTACAGTTAAATACTTAGGAATTATTATTGAAACTAATAATAAAAAAATCAATTTTAGTTAATTACAAAACCTAACTGATACAATATCCAAATTAACAGACAATTGGAATAAACTATTTTTCACATTTCAGGATAGACTTATATTGATCAAAATTATAATCTTACCAAAACTCTTATAGGATCATAGGTTCATAGGTGTGTACTAGGCTAATAACCCAGGGGCATTTACAAGCCTAGCCATAGGATTACCCGGCATATTGCCACCCGACCTTAGTTCCCAGTGCCTCTGTTGAGTTGAGTCACTGGTGTTATCCCTGGGGTGAATTTTCTGTTTCCCATCCACTTATCAAGATTTCTCTTGAAGAGGGTCAGTGAGGTGCTCTGCTTGACATGGATGGGAAGTCTGTTCCATAGCATGGGCAGTCTCAGGGTTATGAACCTGTCCCTCCAGCATGCTCTGTTAATTGTGGTAATGAGTTTGAGGTCTCTGGAGCATGTAGTGTGGAGGGATTGGGATTTATTTAGATGTAGCATTTCTAACAGAGCTGGGTCAGATATGACTTTGTAAGTCAAGCAGAGATCGCCTCTAAGTAGGCGATATGAGACAGAAAATAGCTGGAATTTTTTGAGTCTGTTCATATATGACAAGTGTTTAAGGCCTAGGATCCTCTTTATGATATACTTTTGCAGCCTCTCCAGTTGTTGCAGGTGTCTAGTGAGGTACATCCCAAAGGGGCCTTGTACTCAATGATTGGCCTAATGAGGGAAGAGTAGAGGGAGACAATCACAAAAGGGTTCTCATCCAGGAAAAAAGAGGTCATTGTTCCCCTCTACTCGACACTCATTAGACCCATTATAGAGTACAGTGCCCCTTTTGGAATGTACCTCACAGACATCTGCAGCAGCTGGTAAGGCCAGAGAAGTACCTCACAAAGAGGATTACTGGCCTCAGACAGATGCCCAAAACTGACCATCTCAAAAACCTCCAGGTGTACTCCATAGCATATTGCCTACTCTGAGGTGATCTCTACCTAACATATAAAGCTTTGTCAAACCCAGAGCTGTTGGGCATGCTGCACCTAATGAAATCCCAATCCCTCTGAGCTACATGCTCTAGGGACCTAAACCTTGTTACCACAATAAACAGGACATGCTGGAGTGATAGATTCCTGCCCCAGAGACTTCCCATACTCTGGAACAAGCTACCCATCTATGTCAAGCAAAGTTCCTCATTAGCACTCTCCAAGAAAAATCTTGACGAGTGGATGGGAAATATAAAATACACCCCAGGGATCACTTCTGTGGCTCTGCTTGACAGGGGCACAGGAAAAATAACTTTTTTGGGTGGTGTAAGCCAAGGAACCTTGTTGGCTAGGATTACTTAGGCCATTGGGCCAATAGCCTAGTACCTACCTATGAACCTATGAACAATGACCTCTTTCTTCCTAGTTGCAAAACCCTGAGTAATGAGATGTGCCACATAGAAGGACTTTCTGACCACAGTGGCAATGTGGTGATCAAAAGAGAGGTTGCTGTCAACATGTGTTTCCAGATCTCTTATAACACCTGTGTTCAGGGGACTACCATCACTGTGGTAATTCATGGAAACCAGGTTTTTCCCAAAGGGGATGATGACACATTTTTTGGCATTGAGCTTAAGGCCATGGGTCTGACACCAGTCGGTCACAGTGAGGCCCTTCTGTAGGATGTCAACATCACTTGTGGAGTTAATAATACCTCCCAACTTGCAATTGTCTGTGAACTTTGTCAGTCAGAGTCCCTTTGTGTTGGCCTGGACTTCAGAGAAGTAGATACCGAACAGGAGAGGACCCAGGACCGAACCCTATGGGACCCCACTCATGACTAATCGGCAGTCTGTCTTGCAGTCAGCTACTTTCACACTGTGGGTTCTATCTGTGAGCCAGTTTGCAACTCACCTAGTGATATAGGGGTTGATGCCAAGCTTAGTGAGTTTTTCTATGATTCCTGAGTGGGGAATGGTATCAAAACCCTTGGCCAGATCAAGGTAGGTTGCATGAACCACCTTGCCTTAATCCGCAGCTCTAATGACTGACTCAAAGAAGTTGACCAAGTTGAGCAGGCATGCTCTACCCTTCACAAAACCAAATGGTGTGGGATCCAAAGTTTGGAGATTCCCTATATCCTTGCTTATTAGGTCCATGATGATGCGTTCCATAGCTTTGCATATCAGACTCATCAGGCTAATGAGGTGATAGTTCCCAGGGTCTGTAGTCGCTCCTCCTTTGTGGAGAGGGATGACTGTAACAGTCCACCATTCGGCAGGGACAAAGTATGAGGTGAGGCTGTAATTGAACAGGGCACACAAGGGAGGTGCCAGTTCACTCTGTAGTTCATGTAGAACACAACCAGGGATATTGTCAGGTTCCATAGAAGCTGTATTTTTGGCCTTGGACAGTGCTGTTTTAACCTATGCAGCAGTAATACTTGGTGCCTGGCAATATACTGGTATTGTGATTGGTCCTTTGAGGGGAGAGGGGGTAAAGTTGGCACTGAATCTGTCGACAAGTATACTGGCTATATCTGTTGGCTTTCTTTAGTTAGTTATTCATTCTTCCCCCTTCTAAAAAACATTTAAAAAATAAGCTCTATTTTAATAAAGTTCTTATGGTATCCCCCCAAAAAAATAAGAATCTCCTTAGACTGGCACATCAAAAGTTAGGAGGTTGGAAGTATTGTTTCCCCCAGTATTGACTTATATTCTAAATCTGTAATTATTAAAGCAGTACTCCAGTGGCTTGACTCCTCTTACACTTCCTGTTGGAAATCAATACATGAAAATATATTAATAGACACTAACAAATCTATGATAGAAACTTATACAAATTTGGACATCAGTATCTCATTTTGGGTTTTAAAAGATTATATATTAAAATACTATCTACCATTTCATAAATCAAGTTCTATTGATATTCAAGAGATTTATGAATTAGAATTATCCAGTCAAGGCTCTACTAATAATATTACTTCCTATAGCTTTCACAAGTGGGTGCTTAATATCTTTTAAAACAAAGAAAATGTTTGACTTAACGAATAGTCATTTAATTTATTGACACCAACTTCTGAACAGGAATAAAATACACTTGGCTAATTATCTGATTGCTAAATGCAGTCTGGAAAATAGTAATTGGTTATATATACAAATATGTAAGGAATATAGTCAAGACAAAATTAAAATAGCATTAGACATACAAACTAAAACTATTCCAAAAATCCTAGACTTCTTTTCTAATATAAAAAATAATCCATCTAAAGGTAAGTTATTCTTGTCAATCATATATAAAAGTATTAGAATTTAATTTGTTTTCCCTGAATTGTAATAATGGAATTATTTCACAAAAAAAGAAGAATTTTCTGAGAAAAGCAACAAACTATCCTTAAAATCTGCAGAAAAATCAACTTCCTCTCTATACTGGAAGACTTATACATGGAAATTTTGACACTGAGTTTTTTGAACACCCCACAAAATTGCTGTTATGTATAAATCACAAAAATAAAATGCTGGAGATGTAATGAAGCCCTTGATGCAATCTGGGTTCATACTTCTTTCGGCTGCTCCTGTCAGGGGTCGCCACAGCAGATCAACTGTTTCCATTTCTTCCTGTCCTCTGCATCTTGCTCTGTCACACCAACCACCTGCATGTCCTCTCTCACCACATCCATAAACCTTATCTTAGGCCTTCCGCTTTTCCTGTTACCTGGTAGCTTCATCCTTAGAATCTTTTTCCCAATATACTCTGCATCCCTCCTCAGCACATGTCCAAACCAACGTAATCTTACCTCTCTGGCTTTGTCTCCAAACCTTCCAACCTCGGCTGACCCTCTAATATACTTATTCCTAATCATGTCCATCCTCGTCACACCCGGTGCAAATCTTAACATCTTCAACTCTGCCATGTCAAGCTCTGACTCCTGCCTTTTTGTCAATGCCACTGTCTCCAACCCATATAACATAGCTGGTGTCATTACCCTCTTGTAGACCTTCCTTTTCACTCTTACTGATACTCGTCTGTCACAAATCAGTCCTGACACTCTTCTCCACCCACTCCATCCTGCCTGTACTCTCTTCTTTACCTCTCTTCCACACTCACCATTACTCTGAACTGTTGATCCCAAGTATTTAAACTCATCCACCTTTGCCACCTCTACTCCCTGCATCCTCACCATTCCTCTATCCTCCCTCTCATTCACACACATATATTCTGTCTTAGTTCTGCTGACCTTCATTCCTCCTCTCTAGAGCATATCTCCACCTCTCCAGGGTCTCCTCAACCTGATTCCTACTCTCACTACAGATCACAATGTCATCTGCAAACATTATAGTCCACGGGGACTCCTCTCTGATCTTGTCTGTCAATCATAGAATCCAACATAGTGACATCTTTTGGGGGTTGATTTTAGAAGCTTTTGCCAAGCATTGTGGTCAGATAATTGTACTATTACAGATTCCCTAATTTTGTTCAATGCCTTAATCCCAGACATTATTCCAATATCACAAATACCTTATCTTTGGTCTGTCCTAGCAAAATTTGTTTGGAAAAATTAATTATCGACCATAAAAATGAGAACTAGAAATGTAACTTATCAATACATAGCCTGGCAGAAATGTAATGATGTATTAAAAAGTGCTAATGGTTTTATGTATATAATTCTTGTTAATGACTTTTGTTTATATTTTTTTTCAAATTGCTGAATTATTATTGGAATATGTAAAATCAAATAAAAGCTTAAAAAAAGAAAAAATAAGGATGTATTGTAATGTAAGGAAGCTTGTGAGAATTTGTAAATAAGTAAATATGTATATAAGTAAATATGAGCATTGCATTGATTTTGCAATTGTGAATTTATAAAATAAAAGACCCCTACACTTTGCATCTGCTGGATGGTACTGAAGGGCTCCTACAGAGCAAGGAAGAGGTGTAAGGGAAGCAACAGCAACATGGAGGAGGATAGAAAAGCTATGGAGAGTTTGAAAGTGGAAAGTGGGAATTTGTTGAAATATTTCTTCAATTTGGAGCTTCATAATGTAAACACAGATTCCTATGTGGTAGATGTTACAAATGAACAGTATTTAGATGTCTCCATGGAGAAGGAATTAAGCAAATCTGTATAAGTGATGCAGATAACAGAACTGGCATCATGATGATCCATTTGAGAGTTCTGCTATTTTATGGGATGAGGTAGCAGAAAACATTTTTGATGTGCTGAGAATGGTAATGTGGAAAAGGAATCCGGTGATGTGGCAGCAAAGAATGAAGTTAAAATTTATGCAGCAATAACAAAAAGTAAAAGAGGAAAACAGCAGTAAACTGAGAAGGTATCTGGTTTTGTGGCAGCAGCTAATGCAGTAACTAAAACATTTACAGCAGTGAGGCAGGCAAAAAAGAGAGTAGCACCAAACTGCAAGTAAAACTTTCTTTAAAAAGAAAAGAAGACCTACTATGAGAATAAGAACAAACAAAAAAAGGCACTGTAAAAACAGATATTATGTATAATTTAGTAACTGTTTTGGGTTTTAAAGTTCAAGAAATTTGGTATTTTAAAAATATTGGGACAAATATGTTTTGTGAATTAGCATTTGAAGCTGATGATGATATTTCTGGAACATTGTAAGAAAAAGAAGGACATTTAACCATGAAACAATTATTTGTTTTCTGGACATAATTTATATCTTAAAAAAAAATGTCAGTTTGCAGTTTAGATCTGATGACCTGGAAGAAGATGATGTCAAAAATGTTTGCAGGATCTTTATGAAACTGCGGATAATATTGTAAAAAATAGAGATGAGAGAAACTTATGGAATGGAAGATAGAGGTTGAAGCTGTTTTGAAAGGGTCTATATCAGATCATTGAAACAGCTCATTATCGAATGCCGTAACGTTGAACTGCAAAACCCGAACCCTAACAATATGGAAATCTCAAAACAGCACATTTTTCCCAGGGAAAAATTTGCTGTTCCGAGAAACACATACACAGCACAAGCACACTAAAAAGCAGCAATCTACACACGTACATTTAAAAGTTACATCTAACTCTACACTACACTGCACATACACTATCTATCCACTTACCTTAACCCAGACCCTAACCCTAAGGTCCGTTACCATCACACACTCACCTCACCCGCACACTAACCCTAACTTACTTAACCCGCCCCTAACCCCAAATTCTCACTATCGCACACTCACCTCACCCATGCCCTAACCCTAACTCACTTAACCCGGCCCTAACCTCAAATTCTGTCACAATCGCAGACTTACCTGACCCATACCCAAACCCTAACTCACCCAACCCACACCCTAACACGAACATCCGCACAATCACACACTTACCTTAACCCAACCCGAAACTTTCCACTGTATCGCTGAAAACAGCGAAGCCACAACAATGGCCAACCTAATTCTTTCCCTAGGAAAGAATTCGGTTTTGTGCAGCTTCACTGTTTTCAGCATTTGCGATATTGGGTTCGATATTAGATCATTCGATATTCTGCCGTTTTGATGATCTAATATAGACCTGTTTTGAAATGTGAAAAAATATGGTGAAATACGTGCCAACTGATATTTTGTGGCTAGTCGTAGAGGGACAATAAGATATGTTGGCCAGCCTAAACCCTGTTTGTTTTGTGAGGACTTTAATCAATGATTGTGACAAGGTACAGTGTAATCAATGTGGGGAGAAAGGAGGTTTGTGTCTGAATGCAGATTATGTAAAAAGAGACACTTTTAGATGGGTTGTCAAAAGCAAACAGCAAATAATGAAAAAGAAAGGGAAATTAAAGAAAACATAAAATGAAAAGGACAACAAGAGACTGGAGAGAGGATGAACTATGTGAAAAGGAAGCAGTAGAATAAGAAAAAATATGGAGGGGAAAATGAGGAGAGAGAGTGCATGCAGACAGAGAGATCAAAAGAAGAGACTGATACTAATATTTCTGAAGTTCTAGCCAGTGAAAAATATGATTATTAGGATCAAGGATTATTTGTAAATAAACCCAGAAAAAATCAGTTGGGGAAATAATAAAAATAAGAAAATGGAAATTTAAAAATATTTCCCTAAACTTAAAAAGAAGGAAAAGCAATAATTTTTGAGAATTTTCAATAATGTTTGTTTGTGTCTTTCGGCCTTTCCCGGCTAGGGGTCACCACAGCGGAACTCCGGTCCACTAATGATTGGTAGTTGATTTTTACGTGCTGAGTTACCAACCCTGACGCACAACCTTCTTTGAAGGTACGCCCATTCACACATGTCTCCACGCAGAAAACACTCTAGCTGAGAATCGAACCAGGCAGCGTCTTACTGTGAGGCAAGAATGCTACCGCAGCAGCACTACCACGGGTCCGAATTTTCAATAATGTGAACACTATTATTAATTCTGTAAGAAGGATAGGGATACTGCATTGTATACTAAACATGATGTAAATTTTATTCTGTTAGAGGATGTAAGATTCCTGACAAATGAAGAAAGAATGCAAACAAAACAATTGTGAGGTAGAAATATAATGTGAAACTTACAAAGTGAACATTGCTCAGGGGTCTTTTTTGTGAAAAGAAAAACAGTAAAATTAGATGTAACATTGGTAAGGATGGGAAGGTTAACTGTTGTAGATGTGAGGTGGAAAAAATATGTTTATAGAGTTACAGCATTTTATGCCGATATAACAAGCAAAGAAAGAAATCTGTTTCATCAAATATTAGACTATGTGGTGGTTAACATGAAAATTATAATTGCAGGGCGGCTTTGTTGTGACTTAAAGGGAAAATATAAAAATAAAAGTCATTGGACATATAGAAGAAGGGCATTTGAATTGGGAATTGATTATTTTTGTATTATCAGAAGATGTGGGGATAGCAGACAGTGACAGAGTTTTTCAGACCATCATATCTCCTGTGCAGAGAGGTGATGCAGGTTTAGACATGAGTCACAGACCAGTACATTGCTTTTACAGCTAATGAAGCACAAATTTTGGCAGATTCTCAAATGTTACTGGTCCAGTCCTCTATAGTAGTGTGAGACAAGGCAGTCTTATCTAGTCATTCTTCTAGGACTGTGTAGCACATGGTACAAAGTAATCCTACACTTCCTCTACTCAGTACAACAGGGTGACATAGACTTAACGGATGATGTATTCCTCCTTGAATGTCAAGGAAGAGTCTTGTGCTCTTTCTACCTTTTCCTCTGATTTTTAAACTCTTAAAAAAGTTCAGAGGAGAAAGCATAAATGCATCCATTCTCCCCCCAGAGGCTGATATCAGGATTTTAGCTTCCCAGCAGTGGTGGAACCTATCCTAGTATGGTCTAAGAAATCTCCTCTTAAATGTGCTGAGTACAGGTCCCACCACATTCTATGGCTGTTAATTTAAATTCCCTGATCCCGGTAGATCTTCCACTGGAGGTGTCAGAAGTGACTGAAGCTACATGAAAGTCTTCTTCTCCTCAGACATATTATGTTGTGGGCAAGAGGTTATTCTTTTAGGCAGGTATCCTGTAACACCTCATTTTGATTGACTAACCTGCCATTGATTCTGATCTACCTCAGGCAATTTTCTAATTTGAGCCTGTGTTGCTCACCACTCAAGGTGAATATTTTCATTGATCATTTGCCCCATCCCTCTGTAAAATATTGTCCTGTAAATGAGCACCAGTAAGTTAAATAGTTTATTAAACAGGTTCTGCATCTTTGCTTGTCTTTGAAAAAGAATAGATTGCTTTGGGACTTTAACTTCATGACTAAGAGTCTTGTCTTTCCTCATGTAAAAAGTGCATGATTCAGTAGCGATGAAGTTTATTTCTTGAAACGGTATTTTCATGTGGCCATCACCTCTGCATGCACTATCTTCAGCAGCAGGATCCTATTTATAAGGAACTATATTTGGTCATTTGTCAGGATGATCTTGCTTTTAGGAATAATCCACATCTCCTCCCAAAGCAGGTATTAACCTGTCCTCAAATGAGCCATTAATCTCTTCATTTTCTTCCTAGGGCATTATATAAGAAAGAAAGTGTCCCTCCTACCCTTGATTCATATCAACAGCTCAGTCTCTACTGAGGAAGATGCATGAGGTAAGGAAGACCAACCACTTTTTTCCATTTAGTAAGCAGAAGCTTACTGTGGTACAGTGTATTATATCCAAGTGGCATGTTCTATGCGTTTATTTTGCCATGATAGAACTACCCATTGGAAAATTGTGTGTGTGTGTGTGTGTGTGTGTGTGTGTGTGTGTGTGTGTGGGGGGGGGGGGGGTATTGGACACAAGATCAAATGTACACTTCTCCATCACCTGTTTGGACAACAACATTTCATTGAAGCAGACAGATGGTCAGCAGGTGTGCAAGGCTGACAATCCCTGGGTAGGGAAATATTCCCTTTCTCCAAGGATTTTGCAATCTCAGATTTAGTATATATAATTAGCAGGGGTTATGCTCCCTGCAAAAACACTTGCCGTTCATTTAGTATGCTCTGGAACAATCCAAAGAGATTTATGAATTTGATGTTATGACATTGATCACCTCAGTGTTAGTGTAGTGTACATTCCACCAGGTGTCCGACACCATATATATGTATATAGTAGCCTCACCAGGAGTTACTTAGTGGATGGTTCTGGGGTTCCAATGTGCAAAACAAGTGCTACCGGGTGCAGTAAAATGCTAGCCTGTGTGGAACATCTTAAAGAAGGCAACAGACTTGAGCTATAGGAAACACATAGAAGCAGGGATTATAGATTGCTCTTCTTTAAGAGAATTACGTGGAGTCCCAGGTAATGAGAGACATCTGCATCGCAGCATATCTATAAAGCCAGTAAACTAAAAGTATGACAGAAGTCATTGCTTGGAAGTCCAGAGTAGTCTGCAGGATTTTTCTTTAAATGTGATATACATTAAAGCTCAACTCGTGAGCTCTGAAATGGGGAGTCCTGATTTGGAGTTTTGTGGCTACCTGTGGAAGCCCTAGTCACTGGGATCCAGACCAACTTTTATTACACAAGAGTTGTGAACCAGAAGCATTTGGTTTATTTAACCAAGAAGTCATCATTTGAGAGACATACGTTTCAGAGAATTTATTTGTATGCCCATAGCTTTGGGTTTTGTTACACAACAATGCTCTATCTGCTGAGACCTTTATTTCTGTAGTCCAGACTTTTGGTCTGTGAATCATCCTGCAGCTCCTATGCCTTCGGATTAAAGGAACTGCCACCATTCATCAGTGTGAGTCCTGTTGAAGACAATTTAGGTTAGTTGCTGTGTTTTGGGTTCATAAAAATCTGTTTTTTGAGTTATTTTGTAAAGGACCCCTGTCACCGCTGTTCTGTAGTTGCAGGAGAAGCTGCTGGTAAAATTGAAGCACTGTTTTCATGACAGAAGGTTTTGTACTGAATGAAGCATTTAATTTTCCTCATCTTGCTACATATTCTGTACCTGTTCAGCAAAACCTGCCTGACTTTATGTTTTAAATAAAACAAACTTTCTAATAAGTATGGCATGCCTGTTGCATGTACCTCCTTCAATACATGCATGCACACATACACACAAATATATAAATATAGATATTGATATAGCTATAGATATACATATACATATACATACATATACATATGTCTACCTCAAGATTACACTGAAACATGCCAGCAATGAACTTAAAAACACAACTAGAAAATGTAAAACAGAGTATGAATTTAAGGTTGCTACAGATTGAAAAGAAAACTACAAATCTTTCTTTGATTTTGACAGAAAACTAAGAAGCAATGCCCAGCATCAGAGTGAGCTTATCCATAACAATGTTACATAGTCTGACCCTAGACGTAGTGCTAGCTTTATTCCTCCTGCCTACATTGTTGCCCCTGCTACTGAAAATTTAGTTTCCCCTGTAATCGCATTGGAATAAGTCTTATAATCCCTGTCAAAGGCTAAAAATAGTAGTTCCATGGGACCAGACAACATAACAGCCTGCATTATCATTAGTCCCAAGTATGCACTCTCTGGGCATTTACTGAAAATGTTCAGCCTCAGCCTTTCAACAGGGTTTGTTCTTGATGCCTTGAGAACTGCACTGCTGCTTCCCTACACAAAGGTGGCACCTCTACAGACCCAGGTAATTATAGACCATCAGCCTCACCAGCCTTATATGCAAGGTCGCAGAACATATCATAGCAGAACACATTCATGCAGACACTGGCAACTTAACACATCTAGATTCCAATCATTTTGAGTTTACAAAGGGCAGATCCAGTCTCCTGAGATTTGTAAGCTTCTTTGAAAAGATTACTGTGCTGTGGGAAATGGTCCTTCTTAGTACAATGCTTATGTCAACCTGGCCAAAACTTTTGACACTATGCCCCATTTGGTGTTACTGAAAACTTAGACAAGCTCAGTGTAAACCCCTACATTGTCTGCTGGATTGCAAATTGGATATCCAACTGATCTCAGGTTGTGAAAGTTGCTGATTCCCTCTCTATATGTAAATTTGTAACTAGTGGATTAACACAGGAATCAGTTCTGGGTCTACTCTTGTTTGGCATATTTTTTTACACACTGTTATCAACTCACCCATTTTTACAAAACAGCTCCAGGAAGGGCTGGAATAGGTATTAGGCGCATACATGATATATAAAAACTGGTCTTAAACTAAATGAAAGTACTTGGCAGAAGGTTTGTTGCCACCTCATATGTTATAAACCTTACTCCTCTTCAGACAGATACAGTCATTAGAGACCACCTATGTACTTATGTGGCTAGCTTTCTCTCATTTGATAGGTTCATAAGTAAGTACTAGGCAATCAGTCTGGTGGCCATTTCAACACTAGCCAAAAAAATACTATTTAAAAGTTCCTGCTTGCATCAAGGAGGACAAAACAAGATACACCAGTGGAGAATTCCAGGCTGTCCATCCAGTTATCCAGGTTTACCTTGAAGGTGGCAAAGGTGCTATTCATGACATGTAGTGGAAGTTGTTCCAGAGGTGAAGGATGCATTGGGATATGAATCTGTCACACCAGCACATTTTATTTATCTGCTGATGAAAGTTTAGTTCCTTTAATGGAGTATTTGAGGTACTAGTAGTTCTACAAAAGAATAGGAGGTTAAATAGAGTTGGAGCTTTCATGGCTTGAAAGGGTCTATATTAGGCGATCAAAACTTTAGATAATTGAATACCTAAAGATCAACACCTAAACAGCGAAAGCTGTAAATATCAAACGGCCACTTCCACAAATTCTTTCGTAGGGAAAGAATTTGCTTGGCTGTTATCAGGAATCTGCCTTATTTTCCACTGTAGAGCAATCTCAAAGTTGGTATATTTAGGGTTTGAAACTTTTTTTTCCCCTCCAGCCAAGCAAATTCTTTCCCTACGAAAGAATTAGTGGAAGTGGCCATTCAATGTTTATAGCTTTCGCTGTTTAGGTATCAAGCTTTAGATATTCGATTACCTAAAACTTCAACTTTATAATACAGACCCACTTGAAAGGCTAGACTCAGATCTTTATAAGTGAGTCAGTAAGAGACTGAGTATGGAGAAAGTGCTGCAAGTTTCTCCTAATAACAATTTTTGTGGCCACTAATCTTTTAGTTATGAATCTCTGAGGTCTCTCAAGTTGTATATGTTTAGACAAATACCTGCAAAAAAGTGCATTATGTTTAATGGGTCTAATAAGACACAGGTAAAGGAGAATTAGAATTTCTTTGGATCTAGTTCAGATGTGTTGGAAGTTAGATGAGTCAAATAGAACTCTTTCTAAACTATTGTGAAGACATGATGGTCAATTAACAAGGAATTATCAACAAGATTGCCTAGATCCCTTAAAACAGTGTCTGATTGGAGAGGTGCATCATCTATATGGCAAACAAAACTGTTTTGTTTACCAAAATGGATTATGATACATGTTTTTGCATTTAATTTGAGACCATTTCCCTTTCACCGACTGTTAACATGGTCTAACCCATGTTGCAGCAATTACGAGTCACCTCAGGATTAAGTAATAACAGACAATTTACAGTCAGATTTAGTTAACCATAGACCAGGAGTGCTGGCCTGAAGGTCTGCAAAATGTATGCCTAACAGGAGGTGGACCAAAACTGAGTCCTGTATACCAATGGTAACACTTTTGATTTTAGAAGTGGTACCTGTGATTCTAACCATGTGGATACTGTCAAACTGTCAGTTAGTTATCCACCACACAATATGTCATCATGTTGCCACCACAGTCATCTCCAAGGGAATATCTTCAACATGCAAAGAAGTCATCCTATCGATGTACTATTTCCTTATCAGTCCCATCATTGAATACAGCGACCCCTTTGGTATGCACAAATCCAAGCATATCACTCAAGTAGGAAAGCCCCAAAGATTTCCAACTAAGAAAACTAAAGATCTTCAATCCTTCATCTACCCAGATAGATTCGCACACATCTCCTTATACTCAGCAGCCTATAGACAGCTGTGAGGGGATCTGTGTCTTGCTTTTCAAGCCACAAAAGGCCCAGTCCTATTTGACCTCCTGCTTTTTCACAAAACCAGTGGCTCTACAACCCCGTGAACCAAGGATTTAAATCTATATAAACAAACAAGACTCACTACAGAGGTAGGATCCTCACCTAACATATTCCTAGCCTATGGAATAACCACTACAGATCATACAAAGTACTACTTAACTACCTTTCAGATTAGTCTTGAGGACCAAATGGGTAGACATAAATTTACACCAGGGCTATTATGTATGGCCCTGCTCAATTTGGGAAGTGAGCACTATTAAGTGTTTGAAAAGAGTGGCACAAACTTTTAACTTTATCTGTTTAAAGGTGTATATGGCTAGTTATCTTACCCTCCTTGTGATCACTTGCCTAATATGTTCCTATGTTTCTCTGCTCCTTCGATATAGATATAAATATAGATATGGATATAAAGGAATGTATACTGTTTATCCGATTGAATGTCCACTTCACAGTTTGTTCATTTTGTTGAATGACCATTTGGTTGGAAGTCCCCTTTGCTGAATGTGGCATAGCTACATATAGTTCTGTAATACAGAAGTGAAATATGGAAAGTATATGAAGAAGCCTTACATGATATCATCTATCATAATCACTGTTGGTGTGCTCTATTTCTGTGCTAGCAGTGATTCAATGCGTGTGGTATTTTTCAATTTCCAGCACCTATGTTACTGAGAAGTTGGAATGGGGGGAGCCCCCACATAGGTTTTGTCAATGTAAAAAAAAATCTTTTAGAAACATATTCATTTAGGTAATTTTGAAGAAATGACATTTCAGTTATCTGAAATTCGATTAACTGGTATTTCAGCCATTTTGTTCATATATTTTTCCAGAGTTATCCAAAACCCTCTAAGTCTTATGACCATTCACTCATTGCCAGTGTCCTCTCATATACCACACCTCCTCTCCTGGACCATAAGGATCACTCCTGGAGTAAATGTATGGTTATCTATCCAGTCATCTAGATTATTTTTTAAGGAAGATGGTGAGTTTTACTGTTTAATATGCAGAAGAAGTTAAGTTATAAACCTCTCCCTCCATTGCATCTTGTTTATCTGTGGGTGAAGATTATGGTTTCTGGTTCTAGTACCGATTGAGATATTGGACTTGCACAGATACAAGAGGGAATTTTGACTAAAAGAGCTATCTTTCAATGAAATGAACATTCAACCAGCTGCTCTATATTCATATATGTATAAAATATGTATATGTATACATGCACACACATATGAGTACATATTTTAAATCATTCTATACACATATTTCCTTAAGTGTGTGTGTGTGTGTGTGTGTGTGTGTGTGTGTGTGTGTGTGTGTGTGTGTGTGTGTGTGTGTGTGTGTGTGTGTGTGTGTGTTTTGATAGCACTAAACCTTATAGAATCACAGATGCCCAAACAAAGCTTAATGTATAAGGAAAATGGGCTTAAAAACTGCATGTAATGCATCAAAATTGCTGTAGTGCAGCAATGTGACATGCCCCTCACCTATTTACATATTGTAATCATGAGACAATGTACCTACAGGGTAAAAGAAATATGCACATACAAACACATACACACACACACACACACACACACACACACACACACACACACACACACACACATACAAAATAAAGTGTGTATTAAATCTGAATCACAACAATCTGACATAAGAAATGGAGGAGTTTAGGTTACACACAGAACCAAATATTACTTTTCTCGGATAAAACATACCCTGTCAGAATGCATAGATTTGTGTGTTTCTCTTCAAGTCGGATTGTGGTGATTCAGATTTGGTGCACACTTTATTTTCCATGTGTGTGTGTGTGTGTGTGTGTGTGTAAGTGTGTGTGTGCGCGCGTGTGCAAGTGTGTCTGTCTGTGTGAGCTGGTATGCATGTTTGCATGTACATATAACAGCAAATGGCTGGTGCATGAGTAAACATGCTAGTAAATGATAAAGGGCATAGCTGGCTAACCATAGTTTTTATCTTTCATTACCTAGGTGTTGTACCAGCTGTCACATGGTAGTTGTTTGTCTACTACCCAGGTGTCTTGTAATAATGATGGTGCTGATCAGAAAAGTTGTAAATTTATAAAGCTGGTCATCTGTAGAGTCCTAAGTTAAAAAGCTTTACTGAAATGCATAAATCTTTAGAATGGAAACATGATTTAAACAGTCAGGAATGTCTTACAGGTGTTTCTAATTTCAGTTACAATTAAAGCTAAAGCTACATTTGGTTTGCTAAAGGAGTGCAGTGGGATAATTTAATATTAACAATTACTGTGCTAGAATTTAACAAGCAATGGATAGGACATACTTAAGCCTATTCATACTTAAGTTTGCATGCTTAGGTTGATTATTAGAGCAGATTAAATATCATATATCACAGCTTCTAATGAGCTCTTTTTCTGCTTATTTTCCCTGCTTAGTCATCTTTTTCATCTCAGCCAGGGAATGCAAAAGCATAAGATGGTTTACAGTGATTTCTTTAGTAAAGCCCTAACTGTAAAATAATTTGATTATGAAAATAAAAACACAGAAAACTGAAAATGGCAGTTGTTTAAATAAAACAAGCAATCACCTTCTTGCATTATACAGATTTAGTTGAACAGCATCTCAGACTACAAAACACAAAACTGAAAAATAAAGGCACTGGAATTGTTTGGCAGCTGAACAAGACTGTATAATGTTTTTTATTTTTTTCTTTGTGTCTGACAAACATTTTTTATCAGCTATATTGGTTCATAGGTTCATAGGTAGATACTAGGCTATTGGCCCTAGGGCCGATATAAGCCTAGCCAAAAAGGTACCCTGGCTTTCGCCACCCAAGAAAATTATTTTCCTGTGCCGCTGTCGAGCAGAGCCCCAGAGGTGATCCCCAGGGTGAATTTCCTATTTCCCATTCAATCATCAAGATTTTTCTTGAAGAGTGCTAATGAGGAGCTTTAAAAGCCAAAAATGAACCACAAACAGATCCAGTCCTGCAACACAAATCCAAAGACCACACTATGACAGTGTATTTTTAGCACTTTCATCCACTTTTTATTGCGTAAACTTCTTCAGAAAAACAATTTACCCTACCCTAACTTCCTTTTATATCTTGTCTCTAATAACATACAGGAAATGACATCAAACCAATTTAAACAGAAAACTTACTTAAATAAGTACATCTGTATATCATTAATTGTATAAAATACATTTTTTTCTCCTTTTTTTCTTTTTTTCTTTTAAGTTAAAAAACTTTCTTTTGTATAAAAGAATGTATAAAGTGTGTGTACATATAATTTCACCTGTATAATAATAAACATTTAAAATTTATCAGTTCATTTAATCCAGGTGCACTGTCTGCACCTAAATACAACTGCCAAAATGCTTATTTACACTCTAATATATTGTTAAGATCACCTTCAAACAAAACCTTGTCTACCTTCTCTAAAACAAAGAATGCAAACTTTTTGAAATCAGGACATATGAGTGCATGTCTAGCTAGTGAATTTGTTTTCTTTCTTTTTGATAGCCAAATTGTGCTTATATATCCTGCGTTTTAAACTTCTTACAGTTTTTCCAATGTAATAACCTTTGCAGGACATGCAGCTAGCAATGTATACAACATATTCACTTTTACAATTGTAATAGTTTTTTGCCCAAAAAGTTTTATTTGGGTGACAGAGTTACAAAGAAAGAATTGCTAATAAACCTACATTGCTTGCAGTTTCTGCAAGCATAAGTGCCCTTTTTATTACATCCTATTCTAGTGCTACTAGTGGTCATGTTGTTTCCAAATTCTACCATGTTCTTAATATTAGTTACCTTCTTATATGTGAATCTAGGTGCCAATCCTAATATAGGAACTAACTCTTTGTTCCCAAGTATGACTTTCCAATTGTTCTCTATAATGTATTTGATATACCACATTTCATTAACTATAGGTATAGAAAAGACACTCATGTACTTCAATGATCTATTTCCCAGTTCACCTGATGTATTATCAATTACTGGACCTACCATTATGTCAGTCGAGTGCAAAATGGGTGAAGCCACCCCCCTTCTTAGTACCATAACTTCATTTTCTATCTTTTTTAACCACTCCAGGGTATAACCGCTAGATAGGAAAAGTGATCTCAAAAAAAGAACTTCTAAATAAATGTCATTATCAGAAGTTAATCTACTAAGCCTGATGATTTGCCCTTTTATGACTCCCCTTTTCGTGTGTTGTGGATGTAAACTGTCTTTGTGTAGATATTGATTAGCGAATACTGGTTTTCAATAAACCCTACTCGCAAACTTTTTTCTCTCCATATCTATACTTAAATGTAAATCTAAATAGTTAATGGATTCCCGAAATCCACTGATTTTAAAATCAAAAAAATCTGTAGTGGAATTGAGGTCCCTAACCAAATCCACAAATTCCTCGTATTGTCCATTCCATATAAAAAACAAATCATCTATATATCTATGGTAGACTTCAACTTTATTGAAACTTGGATGTTGGTTCAAAGACTTCAGTTCCCAAATAGCCATAACTAAATTTGCTAATGCAGGTCCTACCTTTGCCCCCATTGCTACTCCGGAAACTTGTTTGTACAGAAGTTTATTAAATTTAAAAAAAAATATTATTTAAAACCAAATCCATCAAACTGCAAATGGTGTTAACTTTTTCACCAGTGAAATCAGTGTTGGTAGTAAGGTACTCTGTAAGGTATTCAATACCCCTTTCTTGGTCGATGGAAGTGTATAGGGACTTAATGTCTAAAGTACCAAAATAAATTGGTCTTTCTGTTATATTGTATTCTCTCAGAATTTCTAACAAGTGCCATGAATCTCTGAGATAGTATTTTGATTTCTGAACAATGGGATTAAAAATGTAATCTAACCAGACCGATATATTTTCTGTTTTTGAATGTTTAGCCAAAATGATGGGTCTAAATGAGGGATTTTTTTGGTTAGTTTGAATTTTTGGAATATCAAAAAAGAAAGCCATTTTGGGATGTTCAACCAATATATAGTTGTAATTTTAATTGTCAATTTCACCTTGACTAAACATGTCAAATAGTGTAACATCCAACTTTTTATAACTTGTGTTAACTTCTTCGCAACTGAACTTTTTGTAAGTGTCTATGTCTTCTAACATGACCTTCATAGAACTTTCATAATTCTTTGTATTCATGATAACAATTTTTCCACCTTTGTCTGCTCTCATAGTTCTAATGTCAGGGTTCTTACTCAAGCTATGTAATGCATTGTGCTCATCTTTAGTAAGGTTATCTTTATAATCTCCATAACTAATCTTCCTGAATTCACTCTCACATATACTTTGAAATACTTGGAGAGTAGTTTGTAGGGGTGGGTTGAAAGTGTCATCTGATTTTTTGTTTGTTATACTAGTCTGCTTCAAAACATCCTGCATAATGTAACTTAGATTCAACTTTCTCAAGTATAATCTAAAATCTATTAAAAGATTTCCTATGTTCATGTTACAAGCAGGAATAAATGAAAAGCCTTTTTTCAACACACTTTCTAATTCTGATGAAAGAGAAATGTTACATAGATTAAGAATGTCAAGACAATAATTTTGTACGCCTTTTTTGTTTACCATTTCCTTCTGTTTTTCCCCCTCCCCTTTCCCTTGTTTTGAGTGGAATTGAACCACTTCGATGTCCGTTTGTTCTCTGATTTGTCCATAGGAAAAGGGCCATTGTTGTGACCAGTGGCAGTGTTATCTAATGAAACTGCCTGGGCTTAGCTGGCCCTATTTTCATTGTTTTTTCTATTTTGGTCCATCAGTGAACCTTCAATTGGTGTAACTGGAACATTGTTACTGTCCGTTTCTGAGTTTGACATATTTTTGTTAGGAATCACCTTTTCAGTTTTAGTAACACCACTGTCAGGTGGTTGTGTTGATACATTGCTATTCCCAGGACCACAGTTGTTAGTCATTGATTTCTCCTGTGTCCCTTCCTGAACAATGTAAGCCTGATTTAATTTATAAGCAAAAATGTCTCTTTTCAATTTTGACTGCTTTCTAGAAATAATCGTAGCCCTGTTTCTATCAGCCTTCGCTTCTAAACCATTATATAGTTCAATGACGTCTTTGAAGCAGCCATAGTTTTTTATTTGTTAATCCATTCGTTTAATGTTCTCCTTAACTTTAATGACCTCTTTGCCATAATGTACCACTAGGATACATATCATATTCAAACCAGTCTCATTATATAAATCTATAAGAGTTTTACTCAATTCATCTCCAGGCATAACACAATTTGGAAATTTTGCAGTTCTCAGGCCCTGCGGCACAACTTTACATGAGATGCATTCTTCTAAGTATTGTATTTCTAAATCTAATGTCACATATTTAAACACATGCCTCTCCATTTCGTAAATCGCCTTTTTACAGTTGACAGTGTCCAAAAACATGTCGTTAAAATGGTTACTTATTTTAGCATTTGTAGTAATATCAGCTACCGTAGTAAAAGGATTACCATTCTGCTTGCACACATAATTCCAAACGTTTGCCTCAGTTGAACACGCTTGCTTGTTTGAAATACCATGTTCATTGATGTCACTATTTGATTTACCGTCGTTGGCGTGGTGATGCAAGACGTTACAACCCTCTTGTCTCGCACCAACCATATCATTTTTATTTTGCTGCAAAATGACGTGATAATTCAAACTGACCTTTACTATCTTAGTAATAGTGTTCACCAATTCAACTTTGTGGTTAAACACATAAGAACCACTCGCACCACTTTCAGGAATCGGGTAGGTAGACAAGTTCAGTAGTGTGTCCTGAGTTGAAACTTCTGAGGCCATTGGATAGTGTCCAGCTGCTGAAATGAATAAAAACAAAACTTGAAAGAACTCCAAAAGCCAAAAACAAACCACAAACAGAACCAGTCCTGCAACACAAATCCAAAGACCACACTATGACAGTGTATTTTTAGCGCTTTCATCCACTTTTTATTGCATGAACTTCTTCAGAAAAACAATTTACCCTACCCTAACTTCCTTTTATATCTTGTCTCTAATAACATACAGGAAATGACATCAAACCAATTTAAACAGAAAACTTACTTAAATAAGTACATCTGTATATCATTAATTGTATAAAATACATTTTTTCTCCTTTTTTTCTTTTTTTCTTTTAAGTTAAAAAACTTTCTTTTGTATAAAAGAATGTATAAAGTGTGTGTACATATAATTTCACCTGTATAATAATAAACATTTTAAATTTATCAGTTCATTTAATCCAGGTGCACTGTCTGCACCTAAATACAACTGCCAAAATGCTTATTTACACTCTAATATATTGTTAAGATCACCTTCAAACAAAACCTTGTCTACCTTCTCTAAAACAAAGAATGCAAACTTTTTGAAATCAGGACATATGAGTGCATGTCTAGCTAGTGAATTTGTTTTCTTTCTTTTTGATAGCCAAATTCTGCTTATATATCCTGCGTTTTAAACTTCTTACAGTTTTTCCAATGTAATAACCTTTGCAGGACATGCAGCTAGCAATGTATACAACATATTCACTGTTACAATTGTAATAGTTTTTTGCCCAAAAAGTTTTATTTGGGTGACAGAGTTACAAAGAAAGAATTGCTAATAAACCTACATTGCTTGCAGTTTCTGCAAGCGTAAGTGCCCTTTTTATTACATCCTATTCTAGTGCTAATAGTGGTCATGTTGTTTCCAAATTCTACCATGTTCTTAATATTAGTTACCTTCTTATATGTGAATCTAGGTGCCAATCCTAATATAGGCACTAACTCTTTGTTCCCAAGTATGACTTTCCAATTGTTCTCTATAATGTATTTGATGTACCACATTTCATTAACTATAAGTAAAGAAAAGACACTCATGTACTTCAATGATCTATTTCCCAGTTCAACTGATGTATTATCAATTACTGGACCTACCATTATGTCAGTCGAGTGCAAAATGGGTGAAGCCACCCCCCTTCTTAGTACCATAACTTCATTTTCTATCTTTTTTAACCACTCCAGGGTATAACCGCTAGATAGGAAAAGTGATCTCAAAAAAAGAACTTCTAAATAAATGTCATTATCAGAAGTTAATCTACTAAGCCTGATGATTTGTCCTTTTATGACTCCCCTTTTCGTGTGTTGTGGATGTAAACTGTCTTTGTGTAGATATTGATTAGCGAATACTGGTTTTCTATAAACCCTACTCACAAACTTTTTTCTCTCCATATCTATACTTAAATGTAAATCTAAATAGTTAATGGATTCCCCAAATCCACTGATTTTAAAATCAAAAAAATCTGTAGTGGAATTGAGGTCCCTAACCAAATCCACAAATTCCTCGTATTGTCCATTCCATATAAAAAACAAATCATCTATATATCTATGGTAGACTTGAACTTTATTGAAACTTGGATGTTGGTTCAAAGACTTCAGTTCCCAAATAGCCATAACTAAATTTGCTAATGCAGGTCTTACCTTTGCCCCCATTGCTACTCCGGAAACTTGTTTGTACAGAAGTTTATTAAATTTAAAAAAAATATATTATTTAAAACCAAATCCATCAAACTGCAAATGGTGTTAACTTTTTCACCAGTGAAATCAGTGTTGGTAGTAAGGAACTCTGTAAGGTATTCAATACCCCTTTCTTGGTCAATGGAAGTGTATAGGGACTTAATGTCTAAAGTACCAAAATAAATTGGTCTTTCTGTTATATTGTATTCTCTCAGAATTTCTAACAAGTGCCATGAATCTCTGAGATAGTATTTTGATTTCTGAATAATGGGATTAAGAATGTAATCTAACCAGACCGATATATTTTCTGTTTTTGAATGTTTAGCCAAAATGATGGGTCTAAATGAGGGATTTTTTTGGTTAGTTTGAATTTTTGGAATATCAAAAAAGGAAGCCATTTTGGGATGTTCAGCCAATATATAGTTGTAATTTTAATTGTCAATTTCACATTGACTAAACATGTCAAATAGTGTAACATCCAACGTTTTATAACTTGTGTTAACTTCTTCGCAACTGAACTTTTTGTAAGTGTCTATGTCTTCTAACATGACCTTCATAGAACTTTCATAATTCTTTGTATTCATGATAACAATTTTTCCACCTTTGTCTGCTCTCATAGTTCTAATGTCAGGGTTCTTACTCAAGCTATGTAATGCATTGTGCTCATCTTTAGTAAGGTTATCTTTATAATCTCCATAACTAATCTTCCTGAATTCACTCTCACATATACTTTGAAATACTTGGAGAGTAGTTTGTAGGGGTGGGTTGAAAGTGCTAGGCTTACTTGGCTTGTCATCTGATTTTTTGTTTGTTATACTAGTCTGCTTCAAAACATCCTGCATAATGTAACTTAGATTCAACTTTCTCAAGTATAATCTAAAATCTATTAAAAGTTTTCCTATGTTCATGTTACAAGCAGGAATAAATGAAAAGCCTTTTTTCAACACACTTTCTAATTCTGATGAAAGAGAAATGTTACATAGATTAAGAATGTCAAGACAATAATTTTGTACGCCTTTTTTGTTTACCATTTCCTTCTGTTTTTCCCCCTCCCCTTCCCCTTATTTTGAGTGGAATTGAACCACTTTGATGTCCGTTTGTTCTCTGATTTGTCCATAGGAAAAGGGCCATTGTTGTGACCAGTGGCAGTGTTATCTAATGAAACTGCCTGGGCTTAGCTGGCCCTATTTTCATTGTTTTTTCTATTTTAGTCCATCAGTGAACCTTCAATTGGTGTAACTGGAACATTGTTACTGTCCGTTTCTGAGTCTGACATATTTTTGTTAGGAATCACCTTTTCAGTTTTAGTAACACCACTGTCAGGTGGTTGTGTTGATACATTGCTATTCCCAGGACCACAGTTGTTAGTCATTGATTTCTCCTGTGTCCCTTCCTGAACAATGTAAGCCTGATTTAACTTATAAGCAAAAATGTCTCTTTTCAATTTTGACTGCTTTCTAGAAATAATCGCAGCCCTGTGTCTATCAGCCTTCGCTTCTAAACCATTATATAGTTCAATGAAGTCTTTGAAGCAGCCATAGTTTTTTATTCGTTAATCCATTTGTTTAATGTTCTCCTTAACTTTAATGACCTCTTTGCCATAATGTACCACTAGGATACGTATCATATTCAAACCAGTCTCATTATATAAATCTATAAGAGTTTTACTCAATTCATCTCCAGGCATAACACAATTTGGAAATTTTGCAGTTCTCAGGCCCTGCGGCACAACTTTACATGAGATGCATTCTTCTAAGTATTGTATTTCTAAATCTAATGTCACATATTTAAACACATGCCTCTCCATTTCGTAAATCGCCTTTTTACAGTTGACAGTGTCCAAAAACATGTTGTCGTTAGAATGGTTACTTATTTTAGCATTTGTAGTAATATCAGCTACCGTAGTAAAAGGATTACCATTCTGCTTGCACACATAATTCCAAACGTTTGCCTCAGTTGAATACGCTTGCTTGTTGAAATACCATGTTCATTGATGTCACTATTTGATTTACCGTCGTTGGCGTGGTGATGCAAGACGTTACAACCCTCTTGTCTCGCACCAACCATATCATTTTTATTTTGCTGCAAAATGACGTGATAATTCAAACTGACCTTTACTATCTTAGTAATAGTGTTCACCAATTCATCTTTGTGGTTAAACACATAAGAACCACTCGCACCACTTTCAGGAATCGGGTAGGTAGACAAGTTCAGTAGTGTGTCCTGAGTTGAAACTTCTGAGGCCATTGGATAGTGTCCAGCTGCTGAAATGAATAAAAACAAAACTTGAAAGAACTCCAAAAGCAAAAAACAAACCACAAACAGAACCAGTCCTGCAACACAAATCCAAAGACCACACTATGACAGTGTATTTTTAGCGCTTTCATCCACTTTTTATTGCGTGAACTTCTTCAGAAAAACAATTTACCCTTCCCTAACTTCCTTTTATAACTTGTCTATTGTCTCTTTTATATCTTGTCACAAGGGGAAGGAGAGGGGGAAAAACAGAAGGAAATGGTAAACAAAAAAGGCGTACAAAATTATTGTCTTGACATTCTTAATCTATGTAACATTTCTCTTTCATCAGAATTAGAAAGTGTGTTGAAAAAAGGCTTTTCATTTACTCCTGCTTGTAACATGAACATAGGAAAACTTTTAATAGATTTTAGATTATACTTGAGAAAGTTGAATCTAAGTTACATTATGCAGGATGTTTTGAAGCAGACTAGTATAACAAACAAAAAATCAGGTGACAAGCCAATTAAGGCTAGCACTTTCAACGCACCCCAACAAACTACAAGTATTTCAAAGTATAATAAGAGAATAATAATAATAAGAGAATACAATATAACAGAAAGACCGATTTATTTTGGTACTTTATATGTTAGGTCCCTATACACTTTCATCGACCAAGAAAGGGGTATTGAATACCTTAGAGAGTACCTTACTACCAACACTGATTTCACTGGTGAAAAAGTTAATACCATTTGCAGTTTGATGGATTTGGTTTTAAATAATAATTTTTTTTTTAAATTTAATAAACTTCTGTACAAACAAGTTTCCGGAGTAGCAATGGGGGCAAAGGTAGGACCTGCATTAGCAAATTTAGTTATGGCTAATTGGGAACTGAAGTCTTTGAACCAACATCCAAGTTTCAATAAAGTTCAAGTCTACTATAGATATATAGATGATTTGTTTTTTATATGAAATGGACAATACGAGGAATTTGTGGATTTGTTTAGGGACCTCAATTCCACTACAGATTTTTTGGATTTTAAAATCAGTGGATTTGGGGAATCCATTGATTATTTAGATTTACATTTAAGTATAGATATGGAGAGAAAAAAGTTTGCAAGTAGGGTTTATAGAAAACCAGTATTCGCTAATCAATATCTACACAAAGACAGTTTACATCCACAACACACGAAAAGGGGAGTCATAAAAGGACAAATCATCAGGCTTAGTAGATTAACTTCTGATAATGACATTTATTTAGAAGTTCTTTTTTTGAGATCACTTTTCCTATCTAGAGGTTATACCCTGGAGTGGTTAAAAAAGATAGAAAATGAAGTTGTGGTACTAAGAAGGGGAGTGGCTTCACCCATTTTGCACTCGACTGACATAATGGTAGGTCCAGTATTTGATAATACATCAGATGAACTGGAAAATAGATCATTGAAATACATGAGTGCCTTTCCTATACCTATAGTTAATGAAATGTGGTACATCAAAAACATTATAGAGAACAATTGGAACGTCATACTTGGGAACAAAGAGTTAGTGGCGATATTAGGATTGGCACCCAGATTCACTTATAAGAAGGTAACTAATATTAAGAACATGGTAGAATTTGGAAACAACATGACCACTGAAACTGCAAGCAATGCAGGTTTATTAGCAATTCTTCCTTTGTAACTCTCAATCACCCAAATAAAACTTTTTTGGGCAAAAAACTATTACAATTGTAACAGCGAATATGTTGCATACATTGCTACCTGCATGTCCTGCAATGGTTATTACATAGGAAAAACTGTAAGAAGTTTAAAACGCAGGATATATGAGCACAATTTGGCTATTAAAAAGAAAGATGAAACAAATTCACTAGCTAGACATACACTCATATGTCCTGATTTCAAAAAGTTTGCATTCTTTGTTTTAGAGAAGATAGACAAGGTTTTGTTTGAAGGTGATCTTAATAACATAGAGTATAAAGAAGCATTTTGGCAGTTGTATTTATGTGCAGACAGTGCACCTGAATTAATTGAATCAATAAATTTAAAATGTTTTTTATTATACAGGTGAACTTATATGTACACACATTTTATACATTATTTTATACAAAATAATGTTTTTAACTTAAAAGAAAAAAAAGAAAAAAAAAAGAAAAAAATGTATTTTATACAATTAATGATATACAGATGTACTTATTTAAGTGTCTTCTGTTTAAATTGGTTTGATGTCATTTCCTGTATGTTATTAGAGACAACATATAAAAGGAAGTTAGGGAAGGGTAAGTTGTTTTTCTGAAGAAGTTCACACAATAAAAAGTGGATGAAAGTGCTAAAAATACACTGTCATAGTGTGGTCTTTGGATTTGTGTTGCAGGACTGGTTCTGTTTGTAATGAGGAGCTTTCTTTGATATAGATAGGTAGTTTGTTCCAGAGTATGGGAAGTCTCTGGGACAGGAATCTATCCCTCCAGCGTGCTCTGTTTATTGTTTTGACAAGGTTTAGGTCCCTAGAGCATGTAGCTCAAAGGGATTGGGATTTCTTTAAGTGGAGCATGTCCAACAGCTCTGGGTTTGACATAGCTTTGTATGTTAGGCAGAGATCGCCTATGAGCATGTGATATGCGACGGAGTAAAGCTGGAGTTTCTTGAGACGGTCTTTGTAGGGCATCTGTTTAAGGCCAGTAATCCTCTTTGTGAGGTATTTCTGCAGCCTTTCCAGTTGTTGTAGATGTCTTGTGAGGTACATACCAAAAGGGGCGTTGTACTCTATAATGGGTCTAATGAGTGACGAGTAGAGGGGAACAATGACCTCTTTTTTCCTGGATGAGAAACCTTTTTGTGATGAGGTGTGCCACGTAGAAGGATTTCCTGACTACTGTGGCAATGTGATTATCAAAGGAGAGACTACTGTCCACCTGTGTCCCAAGGTCTCTTATCACACTTTCAGTGTTAAGTAGACTACCACCTATGTGGTAGCTCATGGGTACAGAGTTTTCACCAAAGGGGATGACAATGCACTTTTTGGCATTGAACTTAAGGCCATGGCTTTGACACCAGGCATATGTCTCAGTGAGGCCCTTTTGTAGGATGTCCGCATCATTAGGAGTTTCGATTATGGCTCCTAGTTTGCAGTCATCTGTGAACTTCATTAGCCAAAGACCTTCTGTGTTAGCCTGTACATCAGAAACGTAAATACCAAACAGAAGAGGACTGAAGCCTGTGGTACTCCACTTGTCACTGGCCTAAAGTCGGATTTGGAGTCTGCTACTTTCACAGTGTGGATTCTGTCAGAGAGCTAGTTGGCAACCCATCTTGTGACATAGGTATTTATACCTAGTTTAGTTAGTTTATCTATAATTCCAGGGTGGGGGATGGTGTCAAAAGCCTTGGCGAGATCTAGATAGGCTGTGTGAACCACCTTACCCTCGTCTACGGCTTTCGTGACTGCTTCAAAGAAGTCTATCAGATTTAGGAGACATGATCTGCCTTTTACAAACCTGAACTGGGTGGGGACCAGAGTTTGGAGATTACCAATATCTTTGTTTATAAGTTCCATGATGATATCATGGCCTTGCAGACTAGGCTTTTTAGGCTAATGGGGCGGTAGTTCCTGGGGTCCGTGGTGGCTCCCCCTTTGTGGAGTGGGATAACTGTCACTGTGCTCCATTCAGTGGGCACAAAGCCTGAGCTGAGGCTATGATTGAACATGGTGCTTGGGTGGGGTGCCAGTTCATACTGTAGTTCATATAGAATGCAGCCTGGGATGTTGTCAGGTCCCATGGATGCTGTGTTCTTGGCTTTGGAGAGTGTGGTTTTTACCTGTGCAGCGATAATTACAGGGACTTTGCATTCTTCCAGTATAGAGACAGGCCATTTAAGGGGTGAGAGAGGGGTAAAATTAGCATTATACCATTACCCCCCATTAATATTCCAAAACATGCATGCTGATTGGTCAGCGTGCATGTTGTAAATCGACTTATACTAATGGAAAAAAGGTCTGGTCACCCGGACTTTTTCTGTTAGTATAAGTCTTTTTTAAAAACTGTCTCGCTATGTTAAAGGCATTTAACATAGCGAGACAGGTTTAAAAAAAGCAACGGAGATCTCCGTTGCTTTTTTTAAAGCTGTCTTGCTATGTTAAACTCCTTTAACATAGCGAGACAGTGTGTAAAAAGCAACGGAGATCTTTCTTTCTCCATTGCTTTTTTTGTTAAAACCTGTCTCGCTATGTTAAATGGGTTTAACATAGCGAGACAGCTTTAAAATAAGCAACGGAGATCTCCATTGCTTATTTTAAAGCTGTCTAGCTATGTTAAACCCATTTAACATAGCGAAACAGTTTGTAAAGAGCAACGGAGATCTTGCTTTCTCCGTTGCTTTTTTCAAAACTGTCTCGCTATGTTAAATGGGTTTAACATAGCGAGACAGCTTTAAAATAAGCAATGGAGATCTCCGTTGCTTTTTTTAAAGCTGTCTCGCTATGTTAAACCCATTTAACATAGCAAAACAGTAAAAAGCAATGGAGATCTTGCATTCTCCATTGCTTTTGCCCACAGCTCTGATGTACTGCGTAGGCATATGCATGCGCAGTACATCAGAACAGACAGCTGTGGAAGGGCAGCAAGGAGGCATTATACAATGCCATTATTTAAGAAAAGTAATTATTTTTTTTCTTAAATAATGTCATTGTATAATAGCAATAACCCACTTCTGGGTGTGGGTAATGCTGGATTTACCCACAGTTGGCTTTGTTTGGCCACTCGGGCTTCGCCCTCATCACCAAACCACGCCAACCATGGGTAAATCCAGCATTACCCACACCCGGGCATGGGTTATTGCTATACTGAACCTGTCTACCAGGATATTGGCAATATCAGTTGGTTCTATATATTTAGTGCCATTGTGCTGTAACTCAGAGCAGATCTGAGTGTTGTCATTGAGATTCTTGGCATAGCTATAGAATGCTTTGTGGTTGTCTTTAGAATCAGTGGCAATTTTGTTTTCATAACTAGCTTTGGAGGATTTTATAAAGGATCTCAGCTTCTTACTGAGGCAGACCAGGTAGTTCTTCCAATCATGGGATTTTACTCTTTTTTGCAACAGTTTCTTTCTTCTGTTGTAGAGTTTGTTTATGGCAGGGGACCATCAGATTGGTTTCCTTTTTTTGGAGGATAGCATCTTGGTTCTGTTAGGGATAGCATGATCCATGCACTTGTGTAAGTACTTATAAAGTGCATTTGTGTAGGATTCAGCAGTCGTACCTCTATTGTCCATCTGCATGGGTGTCGTGAAGTTTGCCACTTATGTCTTAAGAAGTGTGAAGTTCGCTTTGGAGAAATTTTTTATGGTGGTTTCCCTAATAGGGGGTGGGGGCAGGATGTGGATGTCTAGGGTGATTAGCTTGTGGTCGGATCTGACCAATGAGAGATTCACCTCTGGTGTGAAACACTGGTCGCCATGTTGGTAATGACCAGGTCTAGGATATTGCTGCCACTGGTGGGGGTGTGGATAAGTTGATCCAAGGTGTTGTAATTTATGAATTCCAGAAAACGTTGAGCAAAAGAGTTGGTACATGAGTAGATTTCCCAGTTAATGGTGGGGTAGTTGAAATTCCCCATTATGAGGGTGTTGGGTTGTACCCTAATATTTTCCAGTGTATCAAGAAATGAGGAGTGGGAATCCTGGGGCATGGTGGGGGATCTGTATCAAGTTACAGTTTGGATTGCGGTTGTGCCCAGAGTTAGTTGCACTTTAATAATCTCGGGTGCATTATGTTGAGCAACTAGCCTGGAAGTGTGGATATCCTTAATGAATATGTACACGCCTACGTCTTTAATGTTTCAGTCCAGCTTAGGTGGTCGAAAGGTGTGGTATGAATTATAGCCTGGTAATGCAGGAGTGCTCTCTGGAGCCTTGAACCAGGTTTCTGTCATTGCACAGATGTCAATGTTCTCCATTTTAAGGAGTGACTCCAGTGAATGCATTTTGAGGTTTAGACCTCTAGCATTGAATAGCATTACCCTCAGATTTTGCTTGCTTGTACCTGTTACAGTGGTGAATTTGTCATTTGAACCTTGCCTAAAAAAGGCACTATAGGGGTGGCAAGAGCCTTAGCCAGTATCCGGAATCCCAAGGGTGACAGATACAGGCCACCTCTGGCAAAGCATTGTGGTCTGTTGATCATGTCATCCCAGGCAGGCAGATACTGGATCCCCTTAGAATGACACCATAAGCTTAGCCAATTGTTGAAGTCAATCATTTTGTCCTTGTACTGTGGTATCATTCTGGGTGATGGCAGGATGCTACTCAGAGCTAGGGTCATACCTGCCTGGGCTACAAGATTGGAAAGCTCCTCCATGTCTCTTTTCATGTAGTCCAGGGTGGTACATCTCAGGTCATTCACAGCAACATGGACAATGACAGAGTCATATTTGTACTTGCTGTGGAGTGACCTGAGTGTGTGCATTATGTAGCAGATCCTGGCACTTGACAGGCAGCTGACAGTAACTTTCTCCTTGTTTAGCCTGGTGAGTGGAACATCAGTGTGCCTGACTATAGAGTCACCTATGACTAGAGTGTTGGGTACATTTTATGCCTTATGGGCTGTGGTTGAGTGGCACACTGAGTTTGTTGGCTATGTGTCATTTGGGTTGTGTTGGGGGTGGAGGTTGCTTGCATTTCTGCTTTGGAGGTCTTTGTTGCTTGAGCATATTTTTATTGAGAGCCTCCGCGAATGTAGGTGTGTGCTTTGTGTTTCTATTTGTCTGTTTTGATGGTGTATGTTTTGAGGGACTATGTGATGAGTGTGGTGTGGTGCAAGTGTTTACCTTCTCCTCTTGACTGTCTAGTCCAGTCTTGGGTGAAGAGAGCTTTGCTTCCAGTTTGGCTATATAAGTACATCTCTCATATGTTGTAGTATTGAGTGGTAGGAGGAGAGGGTTGTCTGTGTACATGAAGCAATTGCTGCATTGCCCCAAGATGCCCAGATTCATCAGGTAGACAGGAGAAAGCACCAGGAGCTGACCCTTCGACATACCTGGATAGGTGCTTATTTATTAAGTGCTAAGAATTGTTTTCCTCTAGATAAGTGAGTAAAGTTAAGTGCTGTAGCAATTTGTAGCTTGTTTAGTGCTTACAACAAGTTGTGAACAAGTGCTAAGCTCAAAGAAACAGATTTGAGTGCTAAAACTAAAAAAAACTGGCGAGTTTTAAGGGAAGATTTAAAGAGCAGACTTTATGATGCCATGAATAGTTTAACCCTAGCTAAGCTGCAATGCATAAAGTGTATTTTTTTTATATATAACGGTAGCAAATGAGCAAACTGATTTAAACAAAGTAACCAATTAACCAATAAAAAGCTAAAAACTGAGCCCCATTCCAGCAGTCTTCAATCAGACAAGTTCTAACTGCACACTCCTGCCACTAGGGTGGAGGGGAACCTTCTCCAAAAAAAGATAGTCTGGATTAGTGCTCAGTTTATACAACCAAAGCTAGATTAAGCAGGTCTGAATTTAGTCTATGCTACAGCAAACAAGGCATACCAATTTCTGAAAGAAACAGTTCAAATAAGCAGGCACAATAAGCCTTTAACCAGAAACTCTCAGCTCAGAAGGGCAGAATCTACCCTCTCCTCCCACAAGAATGCAGACCACACCTTCTTAATGTAAAATAACTGGCCTGTAGTCCAAGTGCTTAAACCAGAACTAATACACTTTTAGAATAACAGACACTAAGCTTTCAATCAGCAACTCCCAACTTAGAAGGATGTAAGCTTCATGTCCTGCCACAACAGTGCAGACCACAAACCTTCTTAATGTAAAACAACTGGTCTGAAGCCTAAGTGCTTCAACTAAAGGCTTAGAATAACAGTTACAATTGAATCAGGCTACTAACAAGCAGTAATAAATGCAACAGAATAAATGCAATTAAGTACTTTTAAGTACAAGCAGCAAAAGCAAAATAAAATAATAAAGTAGGAAGAAACGCAAATACAGTAAAAGCAGATGAATAAAGTGCAATTTTATATAACAATAGAAAACAAGCAAACTGATTTAAACAAATTACCCAATAAACCAGTAAAAAAAGGTCAAAACTGAGCCCTGTTCCAGCAGTCTTCAATCAGACAAGTTCTACCTGCACACTCCTGCCACTAGGGTGCAGGAGAACCTTCTCCGGAAAAAATGGCCTGGATTAGTGCTCAAGTTATACAAACAAAGCAACATTCAGAATGCCTGAATTGAGTCTATGCTACAGCAAACAAGGTGCACCAATTTCAGAAAGAAGCAGTTCAAATAAGCAGGCACAATAAGCCTTTAACCAGAAATTCACAGCTCAGAAGGGCAGAATCTAGCCTCTCCTCCCAAAAGAGTGCAGACCACAAACCTTCTTAATGAAAAATAACTGGCCTGAAGCCCAAGTGCTTTAACCAGAACTAATACACTTTTAGAATAACGGACACTGAGCCTTCAGTCAGCAATCCCCAACTTAGAAGGATGTAAGCTACCCATCCTGCCACAACAGTGCAGACCACAAACCTTCTTAATGTAAAACAACTGGTCTGGAGTCCAAGTGCTTAAACCAAAAGGCTTAGAATAACAGTTACAATTCAGGCTACTACCAAGCAGTAATATATGGAGCAGAATAAATACAACTGAGTACTTTTAAGAAGATGGAAAAGCAAAATAAAGTGCATTTTTTTAAGTAAAGTGCAAGGAGAGAGGAAGAAGGAGCAGAAGAAATTAAGAAAAAAAGCAAGGTTAAGAACCTAAGTGGGTTGGCCTTCTCAGATGTTCTGTCTGTATTAAGTAGAGTGAACACCAGACTGGGAGGGGTGTCCCAGATCAAATTTACAGTAGGGGTGGGCAACTGCAAAGCCACCAATGATAACAACACCACAAGAATAGGGTGGGGGAGGGGGAAAAGTTTCAGGACAGATGAGAAACAGAAAACAATGCCAGAAAATATATAAAATAATTCAGTCAGGCAAAATTAAGACAATACAGAACTCTGAAAGGTTAAAATGCCAAGAAATATACTTATCAATCAGCGATATATTTCCAGATTGTTTGACAATCACACACCAGCTAGACACCAGTAATTTCCAACAGTGTATCTTTTTTACTCATTCTACAGATGTTTCTATAGTGCAATACTACTTTTCTTGTTTTCAAAGTATTATTGGGTATTTGTCTAAAAATTAGGTGTGTCATGATCTAGAAGATTCAACATGGAACACTGTATGTAAAAAAAATCTATTGGATTATCTAATATTAATATCACTACTTCATTATCTAAACTCCTCCATTTCTTACATTGATGCTCTTTATCACGGTTTACCTTCAAAATGTCAAATTCCATAATGTCTAATGTTCATTTGGTTGAAAAATAACATCTAAACACAAAACACCGAATGATCAAAATGTCTAAAATCATTTAATTGAAAAAGCAATGAGATCACCTCTACTATTTTGCAGGGGGGGGGCTACGCCACCCTGTGCCCCCCACACACCCCCTAGTTAAATATACCAACTGCAATATCATACTACTGTGCAGAAATGGGTAAATTCGATAATTTCGATATTGTGAATTTAGACTAATTTTATTTTGACATTTTGATCATTCAATATAGTGCATTCAACTGATTCATTTTCAACCATTTAGCATTCAACATTTTGAAGGTAAACCATTTATCATGCATTCTTCAGCTAGGCAGCAGATGGAATATGTTCTTCTTTTATAGTCTATCATACTTTAGTTACATTGTGTTCCAGTTATTAAGCTAAATGTATCCATTTCACATTGTATGCAGAGTACCGATGAGCATTACCCATTGCACTGGGTAATAAATATTTTTGACTGCCATGTTGTAGTAATATGCACATTCAGCCTGAATTTAAACATTCAGGGGTGCATTCAATCTCCTCAGTTTTCATAAAATAAAAGCTTTTAGCACTGGAAATTAGATTCAAAGATTCAAAGATTCAAAGAAAAGTTATTGTCATTTAGGATCACATAAGTGCAACCTAAACAAAATTACAAATGTCAGGTCACGAGAGAAATGCAGTGCAAATAACGTAGATACAGTGGTATCAAAGAATAACATAAGAAAGAAAAAAACACGTATGACATGCAAGAGGTAGTTCACATTACATAAACACATCCAATACCCATTATCCAGTGATAAATAATAAATAAATACCCACCACCAGACCCCTACACATGGATGCCGGAACCATAGAGCCAGGGGGAGGGGTGCCCCCCCACACACACTTTTACAACTGCAAGACCTGTCGTGAAAAATTAATGAAGTGGAGTTTTCAAGCTAACGTGGATTTGTGCGCGGAAGTTAAGCTAACTAAGCTAGCTGTTCTTGTTCTCTTATTGCTCTGTGTTACAGGAGTTATGCTGCCGCTGTTCTGTTGGTGCTGCCAGAGCCAGAGTCATGCCGGTAAGGAGAGTTTTGTTCTTTTATTTTCAGGAGTTATGATGTTCGTGTGTGTGTGTGTGTGTGTGTGTGTGTGTGTGTGTGTGTGTGTGTGTGTGTGTGTGTGTGTGTGTGTGTGTGTGTGTGTGTGCAAAATGCCCCAGTTAGGTATACCTGGTGGTTAGTGTTAGCCTCAAACAAGAGCCTGAATTCTCTACCCATACCACCACTTGTGATTCAGGGAGTTGAGTCCATAGATCTCAACTGTCCAGATTTTCACAGAAAATTTGGTTCATACTTTTAGTCTATTCCTCTTAAAATTTGTGCTTTTCTGACAAATCAGTGAGAACTGAATTCACTATATAATGATAGCCCTTTAAGTTTCAGTCTTCCTGTCTTTCAGAAAACAGATGGTAACACAAAACACTTCATTTTAGCAACTTTCTAAGATTATACAAGCAATATTTAAAACATGTCCCTGGTTTTGGGCCTTTGCCCCCCCCAAAATAAATGTTGGCTTTTCCAGGTTTCTTGTGCTGCGAAGGTGAGAGATTTAGTTGAGTGTCAAATGGATTTTATAAGGAAATGAGAGCTTCAGGAGAAGAGAAGTTTAGTGCTACTTATACTAAGTCATTTGCATTGTTAGTAAACAACAGGTAGTATACTTGCATTTGATGCAGAAGGCTGTGGGTTCTACTCCCACAGTATGCAGATGAATCGCTGATACTGTACTGTGTTGTACTTTAAAGGGAGTAGATGCTACAGTCCTATGAATGTCCTCCTTTGGAAGAGTAACCTAGTAACTATGTTTCTGTTATCAGTTTGCCATCCACTTCCCATTGCAAAATTACTAGCTTATCATTTTTTTTTAATTTAGCATAGGCAGTTTATTCTTCAAGGGCAACAGACACTTTATTTGTAGATGAAACAATGAAATATAAAGTTGTTTACTAGCAGCAACTTCTTCATTAGTTACAGATCCCTTTAATGTGGAATTATTTAGATGACTTACTTCTGTAGAGATTTTGCATATTTACTGATATTGGTGGATTGTAATGACAGACGTTTGAGTGGCCTTTTATGGTTGAAATTTTCTGAAATGGGTAGTTTTTTTCATTATTGGTTCATACATTTTGTTTCATTGCTTAGTACAAGACTGTTCCAAGCTACAAATTTAAAACACATTCTAATAAGTGGTGCTGTATTATACAAGGAATATACTTTAATACAATCAGGTTAATGCAATCAGGAAAGTGAATCAAAGAATGCATACATGTATGCTTACTCACAGGAAGCAGGAGATCAAAATAGGGGAAGAGACCAGTTACCAATGGAGTCCCTCAGGGTTTGGTGCTGAGACATTTTCTGTTTAGCATATACATCTCAAAAGTAAAAGGAAGTGCCAAAGGGCTTTGGCCGACTAAGTTTGAGATGACTGCAAGCTAGGAGTTGTTATTGAATCCCCAAATTACTTAACCATCATGCAGGAAGGTTTGTCCCAAACAAGAACTGGTGCCAGAATCATGAATTGAAACTAAACTCCAAGTAATAGATTATCGTATTCTTTGAGAAGTAATCTACTCCAGGGAACTGCCAAACTGACAATGCCCCTTGAGAACTGACCAAGTTGTTTGGCATTTGGGAACTTGTGTGTACAGTGACCTAACTTTTGACCAACATGTGCCCAGAGTCATAAGAAAGTCTTTCTATATTGCACAACTTATAAACAACTTGATTTTGACTAGATCTAGAGATGTTATTATCCCCTTTACAAAGCCCTCATTAGGTCAATCATTTTGTATAATGCCCACTTTGGCATGTATCTGTCCAGACCCATGCAACAACTGGAATGCCTTCAGAGATATCTTACTAAAAGGATACAAGTCCTAAACAATAGGTCTTGCATGGAGCACCTCAAAGATTTATCACTATATTCAGTATCCTACAGCGTGCTTAGAAATGACATGTTTGGCATACAAAACATCCACCAATCTAATACAGCTGGACCTACTGAACATCAGCAAATCAAATGGCATCAGAAATACTCAGTCCAGGTATCGAAACTGAATGTTGAGGAGAGACAGATATCCATCACAGAGGCTACCACTGTTCCAGAACAGACTATCCATTCAAGTAAAACAAAGCTTATTCCTGTCCACATTCAAATACAACTTGGATCTAAGGATGGGTAATAGAAAATGTACTTCAGGATTGCCCCTCGTGTCATTAATGGATAGAGGTAGTTCCTAAATGCTGCATCCCTTACATGGGTCCCCTCAAATTATCTATAGTATGATCACACTTATTCTCACTAGGGCTAATATACAATTGTCAGCATGGAATAGGTAAGACCAATCAGGAAATGTTAATTCAAGTACCAAAAGGGAAATTGGATAAGCTTAAAATGTCCTCCAAGTGAACCTATGCTGTGGTTGTAAATAGTTTTAAAAAAATTGCCCTTTTTAGATCACTTAGTGCCCCACTCACCCTCTGCCACCTCCCCAGTCTTCAACAGCTTCCGGAGCTTCGGCCCCTACACTAAGGTAGAGAATAAATAGAAACTTGTGAACAGCCGCTGTCTAGTTACCATATTGAACTTGTTAATCTTAGACATGATTCAGTATAGCCATTATATTGCATAAAAGTACAGCATGTATGGTTGCAAAGTGTGAGGGATTCTGCTAAATTTATAATTTGGCAGTGTTTACAAAATAAAAATGTTCGAAATAATATACAATTTTTTTTTTATTTACATTGCTGATTAAACAGTTATGGAGATTGTTGTAGATATTTGTCACATTTAAAACCTTGACACAGTGTGTTGTGCATCCAGTGCTTACCACAGTGAGTCTATTAATATTGTGCTTTACAATCTGCACTCGCTCCAGGGGATAGTTACTTATCCATATGTGTCCATGCCACACTTGCTACCAGCAGACAAAGGCATCCAATAATCTCTTTAGAATCATAATCTGCAAAATACACAATTAAACTCATGCCTAGTGGTATGCATATTATGTGATTTGGCATCCTGGAACATCACTTTGCAAGTGTGTGTGTGTGTGTGTGTGTATATATACATATTTATATATATATATATATATATATATATATATATATATATATATATGTATAAATATATATATATATATATATATATATATATATATATATATATATATATATATATATATATATATATATATATATATATATATTAAAAACAAATAATTACTTCCAGCAGCTCACGGCAAACTCTCCAAATAATGCCAAGCTCAAAGTCTTTCCTTAAAAACGTTTATTAGGTAAGTGCTTACACAGACAGTATGTTTGTTTCCTCAGACCTTAATAAAATAAGACATATTCAGCTTGTTTTTAACCACCAATACATTTTAAATTGACCAATCACAAGTCATTCCTCATTATGCAACAACAACATCACATAACCCTTTCATTCACAAGTTGCATGAAAACAGTACAGACAATAAAAGCAGTATCAAATGAGAAACAGAAGTAATAAAATACTATAAATTGCAGTAAATTATTTCATCAACCTCCTATTCTTTAACTTGGATGTAATAGCTGCATGGTCCTTTAAACCCTTCCCTAAATGTGTACTAAATTTTATTATCCATTTACGTGCTCTCTATTCAGTGATATTAATAATGTTCACTAACCTCATACTATCATTTATTGTCTCTAACACACTAAACTTAAACTGGTGATGAGAGCCAAGCTCTAGTGTATGCTTGTCTACAGCACTACACTAGAGCTTGGCTTAGTGCACATTTAAAATGTATTGGTGGTTAAAAGCAAGTTGAATATGTCTTATTTTATTAAGGTCTGAGGAAGCAAACATAGTGTTTGTGAAAGCCCTTATCTAATAAATGTTTTTAAAGAAAGACTTTTAGCTTGGCATTATTTGGGGACTTTCAGTGAGCTGTTGGAAGTAATTATTTGTTTTTAGTTTACTTGGTGTGCTACTATCCAGCATCATTCTTCTGTGTGGATTTTTATCTGTTTCTTTTTACATATATACATGAGGTCTATTTCATAGGATCGAAATTCCAGAACATCGAACCTCTGATCAACGAAGACCAGAGGATCAAAGTTTTGAAATATCGAACCTATGAAAAAAGAATCTAAAATGTGAAAACTTCTTATTTTACATTTTTGCAGGGAGGCAACCCCCCTGCACCACCCACACCCCCGCTACTTAACTATAGCAACTCTAAGATCACACTACAGTGAAGAGAATGGTAAAGTTCCCATTACGCACTGCATAGCGATCTCCATTCACAATGTCCGATATTTCAAAACTTCAGTCCTCTGGTCTTCGATGATCAGAGGTTCGATGTTCTGAAATTTTGATCCTTTGATTGAAGGACACACACATGAACACACACACACACACACACACACACACACACACACACACACACATATATATATATATATATATATATATATATATATATATATATATATATATATATATAAACACCAGATTGTATCCATTTAAAAATCCTCAGAAACAACTTTTTTAAGCCATAAGATGTGGAAACCAATAGGCTGAAAAATCCAGTCTTAAATATATTATTTCTGAAATTCCCATTTCTTGGAACATTCCTTTTTCTGTGAGGTATGGCAATCTCGAATTTGCTGTATATAATTGGGGGGCTTGTCCCCATGCAAAAAATCAAATTGAAAGGAGAAGATTGATGTTCAATATTTTTTCACAATCCAATGCATCACAGCATATTCCATCAAAAAAATAACCTTGACAGAACACACTAGCTATATGGGCAGCTGTGCCCCCCTCACCTCCACAACTTGGGATAAATGCTGTTCACGCCACTGTTTGGCAATCTCACATTAGCCCAGCAATGTATCCATTAATGAAAGAGTAATTGATCATACAAATCAACAATTCCCAATTTGACAATAAAACCATTTGACCTATACAACAGCAACATGCATACACACACAAATACAAATACACATATATAAATATATTTAATACAGGCATACACATATATGCTTGGGTCTACCTGACAATGTCGACAGCTTAGAACGCCGACAATGAGAACATCGATGCCAGAAGATCGACAACTGAGAAGACCGACGGATGAAAACCCCGACGCTGAGAACACCGACATGGGAAAAGGCTGTGTAAGTATGCGGTAGTGACGGACGTTAGGGTGCGAGTAAGGTAAGTGTGCGATATTGACGGTCTGTAGGGATAGGGGTGGGTTAAGTGAGTTAGGGTTAGGGCACGGGTTAGGTAAGTGTGCGGTAGTGATAGTCTTTGGGTTAGGGGCAGGTTAAGTGAGTTAGGGTTAGGGCGCGGGTTAGGTGAGTGTGTGATAGTGACAGTCTTTGGGTAAGGGGTGGGTTAAATGAGTTAGGGTTAGGGCGCGGGTTAGGTAAGTGTGCGATAGTGATAGTCTTTGGGTTAGGGGCGGGTTAAGTGAGTTAGGTTTAGGGCACGGGTTAGGTGAGTGTGCGATAGTGACAGACCTTCGGGTTAGGGTTTGGGTTAAGGTTGTAGATAGCTGTGTATGTGAGGTTTAGTGTGGGTTTGTAAGGATTTTGGTGTGCTTGTGTTGTGTGTGTGCTTTTTGAACAGGGGATTTGTTTTGTTTGTTGATTGTCAGTATTAAGGTGTGTCGGGCATGTGAGGTTTCGTGTTTGTGAACTGTCGGTTATGTGGTGTCGGTGATTTCGTTGTCGGTGTTGTGGTATGTCGGTGTTGTCAGGTAGACCCATATGCTTGTATTATTGTATGCCAAGCCATCCAGTGCAGCTTAATTAGAATTTGATGTATTCACCCCCAGAAAAAAAATACATCGATTTCCAGTCCATTAAAACATGCATTTTTTTGCAAGAGGGCATGCTTCCCTGCACTTCCCGTGTAGGGCGCTATGCCCTACACCGTACTTATTCAACATTAAGTATAGTAACTCCACAATCATACAATAGTGTAGATAATGGAACGCATCACTATCTGCACTGCGCTGCAACCACAACTGCAAAACACAGCATTATTCCATTGAAACAGGGTCCACTCTAGCCTTAGTCGCAATCCTGATCAGAGAAAGTCTGGGAGTGAAAGAAGAGGTTGGTGGACTTGGTGATGGATGGGTGCACTGGGGTATGCTGATGTGTGAAATAAGGGGAGCCACAAAATAAAAAAATAAGATCTAACAAAATATGATTTGATTAAAATGCATTTGGAGAAATGGAGTTGAACCAATCCATAATTCTATAAAGTTTATAGACATATGTCTTTCACAAAAGCAAGAAAGGGATGTGTCATTCCATTGATTTCTGTTTTATGAAAAGTTGTATGTGCATTTAAGAGTAAACTATTAAATAGAGGGAATAATAAAGTTTCTTTTTACCCTCACTGTTGTGCAGGTTCGGAACTAGCATGCTTAGAGTACAGGGATGTGGGAGTGCAGCAGGAGGCTTGTTTTGATGTGTTGATATTTTTAGATATCTCCAGCATATATGTTTATTTTTGTCAAACCAAGATCACTGATATCTGATCTGAGGAAGTTTCTATCTACCCTACTGTTCATAGGCTCTTGGGTCCATGGGTCCATGGGTTCATAGGTTCATGGGTCCATATGTAAGTACTAGGCAAGCTGCCTTTGCAGGCTATTTTAAGAATAGCCAGTTTCCCTTTTTGTACTTGAATTAACCTAACCTATCCAATTTGATTAAAGGTTGGCCATACCCATCCTATGGTCAATGTATGATGCATGATACTAGAGTTATCATATTTAGAAATGCAGGGGATGTAGGGATGCAAGATGGGCCTGCCTCCTTGTAAAATATTTTTGAAAGTTTTTTTCTGTGTGTGTGTGTCTAGATGGATTAGAAATGTGCTGCTATTTTTCAGTGGAATGAGTTATGACTTTTTTGAATACACAAAATTTCAGCTTGTGGTGTATGAATACACTTTTCTCTTGTTAAAGACATCTATGTTGAAAGTTATTCTGTCAGAATAATGTGCTCCCCCATCAAGTTCCTGTGTATCAAGAAGGAGGAGTTGTGAAAAGGAAGCTGTATGCATCTTTTCTGCTTTGCAGCTATAATTCTGATTTCATTTGTTAGGTCATTTGTCAGAAGGTACATATGTGCATGACAATTTGCATTTGAATGAAGGCTAATACAAGGTGCTGACAGAAGCTGGAATATCATATTAGGGTAGTGATACTCTGAAAATATGGAGAGGGGTGCTTAGAAGAGATGTAAAAAATGTCCAGCAATGACACTTTTCTCATGTATATGACTACAGAAATTTTCAGGGAAGAGATACATATCGTGTTTGATGTGATGAACAAAGTAGAATGTAGTTTCAAATCTAGGACTAAATATACAGATGAAGTGAATGCAAGAATGAGACAGACTACTTCTTTGGATTGAACTATCCTTTTGCTAAGGTGCTTGTATTTTGGAAATACTTTTGAATTTTATTTAAGATATTTATACATTATAGATAAGCATTACTCATTATGCTCTGACACACATCAATGACAGGTAATATGAACTCTTTTCAGAGAGTTAATGACAAAGCGTGACCTGCATACTGACAAAATACCAATTTTACATTTTTAAACACATAATTATTACAGATATTTAGTAAGACATATGAATTCAAGATGTGATTAACAAACCTTGACCAAATGAAAAGCAGAGTTGATATTTAATTCCTGTTCAAGCAATACATTGGTATACGTACAGTGTGCAATGCATGTGTGTTTATCTGTGTGTATGGATGTGTGTGTACATCTAGCTGCTTATAGTGCCCATATGTAATGCATGCAGTATTATTTTATTTCTGCCCACTCTACCCAGTCATACGCACAAGCACACCTGTGTGTGTGTGTGTGTGTGTGTGTGTGTGTGTGTGTGTGTGTAGTAAGACCTATACGCACAGACATAACTAGATAGCTGACGTGTTTTTAAAACATGATGATAAGGAGGAAGATGTGCATATTATCTGGTAAAGAGGCAGCAAGAACAGCTTACATAATGAGTGACAAAGGTCATATGAGAACCCTACAACTAAAGTGCTAAGTAGTACGCATATTTAGCAACTCTGGCACATTTAATTTATCTTTTTTTCGGCATTTTCTTACATATTTGTATAATATTTTATGCTTTCTGAATTTCAAGAGTGGGATACACATTTATTTGCAAACAGAATACACACACAGGGATACTAAGCAAATTAATTTATTTACTTCTTTTTTCTTAATTGTTTTAAAAAATCTTACTTTAAAATTGTTGTGGACATTTTTAACATGTTCAGTTTTCCTGGTCTTTCTGGGGGCATATTTATTGATACTTCTACTATGAGTGAAAGAATTAAAACTTGCCAGGGACTGGAATCCCTGGATTCCATTTCCTCCCTAAAAACAGCAAACCCCACTACACCCCCAGATCTGGTGGGGCAAGCACCAGACCCTTCAAGCTTATATATACCACCTCCATGCTTGTACCAATTCAAAGAAGGAGGAAATTACCCCCAAAAAGGAATCACTGATGGCACAGTTCCTACAGTTGAGCTCCTATCCTCAGCAGGTTGAACTTCTGGCAAATGATACTTAAGAGTTCAACTATCATCCACCCATAGGTTACCCATTTAATGGCAGATGTATTTGTAAGATGGGGTATATCTTTATTTATTTTTTACATTTTTTAAGATATGCATTTTCTCTTCTTTTATGTGTAACATTTAGATAAATTAGGTGAAATGGTACCCATTTTTTTGTACTTAAAAGCTTCTTTTTCCCACATTTCATTTTAATTTTCCACTGTTTTGGCTGACATCAGTAGCCTTAGATGTCAGCCTGGATGAAGCATTTAATTAAGAGAAAAGTTCTCAGCTCAGGATCTGGAGTGGTACATGCTGTGATCAGTGATTGTGTTTGTGGGCTTGGATCCTTAGTCTGAGTTTATTCTTTAGTTACATATTTAATGTTAATAATGTACTGTAACTTTTATATGGTTTCTATTTTTCTTATTATTTTATAGTTTCATTCCTTTTACAGATGACTTTGTTAAGCTTTCCTTTCTCCTTCATTAATTTGCATTTTTAAGGTATTTCTTTTTTTAGTGAGTGTGTGTGTAAAGATATATATATATATACATATAGATATATATATGGGTCTATATTAGAAAATCAAAATTTAATTACCTCAAACTGGTATTCTTCGACAACAGAACAGCAAAGTTCAATTCCGCAAATGAAAAAAACTTTCCAAGGGTAAGGAAGCAATTGGTCAGCACCACAGCTTTACCCTTTTCAGCACCGTAGTGCAATCTTAGAATTGGTATATATAGTTGGGGGTATGGGGGTGCAGCCCCCCACTTTGGTGGGTTTGATTTAGTGTGTTGTGATGTAGTGGCATACATATATATATATATATAAAATATTTATTTATTTATTTAGTTCACATTTGTTAACCGGGTTAGTCCAACTGAGTTTGCAAACAAACCCATTTTCAGTGGAGACCCGAGGGGAAAAGCCCCAGCAAGCATAAATAAAGATACAGTGACAATATACAAATATTAAATAACAATCACAATACAAAATAATTGCAAAAAAGAAAAGTTTATTAACTATTTGCATTGCATTGATAGTAAGCAACCCATTTTCAGTGGAGACCCAAGGGTAGGATCCCCAGCAAACATAAGCAAAGATAAACATACAGGACAAAAACTATTAAAAATAACAATGCAAATACAAAATTAATTATAAAAAGAAAAGCAAAAAAAAAATTATGAACAGTAAGAGTTGCACTGATATCAGTGGTCTAAATTTACTACATATGAGAGTAAAAACAAAAGGATAATTATTGTTCAAAAGAAGGAAAATGTACAGACATTGATAGGAAGTGGGGGGAAAAGATAAATAGTGTGAATAATGGGAGGGGGAGAGAAAGTAGGGGGCTATAGTAGGGCTATAGTAGTAGAGCTGAGGGTTTAGGAAGTTAGTTTAAGCAGAAGTTACTAACAGAGAAAGAAAGTTAGGAGATGCATTTAGAGTAGGACAGAGTACGACTGCATGTAGTCAAGGCAATGGCATAATTTCAAGTTTAGTAGGTGGGATTTAAGCTCCTTTCTAAAACAGGGGAAGGAAAGGTTGGATCTAATATGGAGAAGGAGTTTGTTCTAATTTAGTGAGATTATATACAATTTAGTGTGTGTGTATACACATATATATATATATATATATATATATATATATATATATATATATATATATATATATATTTACACACATACACATACATAAACAAAGAGTAAAAAGATCACACTAACAAGCTTTTCAGTAAAAATGGAGTAAAAAAAACAGCAAAGCAAGAGAATTTCACTAAACCACCTGTATAATAAAGTGTTTAAACACAGCTGATGTCCATAAAGATTATGGTGCCTGCAAAATAGTCCTGCTAACACCCAAACCAAGAGGTAAAAGGTCACACAGACAAACCATCCAGTAAAACTACAAGAAAAAACAAGCCAAGTGAGAGTTCTCACTTTGTGATACCTTAAACCTCCTGTGGTGGAGGTGCATGAGATGTATGCAAACCTCACTACTGTGTTGACTCTAAGGGGTGTGTTGTTCATAGGTTCATAGGTTGGTACTAGGCTATCGGCCCTAGGGGCTATACATGCCTAGACATCACAATTCCCTGGATATTTCTTCCCACAATATTTACTTTCCAGGACCCCTGTCTAGCAGGGTGACTGACATGATCCCCAGGGTGAATTTTTATTTATTTATTTTATTTTATTTTACATTTGTTAACCGGGTTAGTCTGGCTGAGCTTTTGGCTCATTTTCAGCAGACTCAGGGAGAAAAGCTCCTCAGGACTAGAAAACAATTTATTAAATTTTAGTAACATACTAGTAACAATCAGCTATAGGATCTTACAAGCAGAGACCTGGAGAGAAAAAAAGCTCCTCAGGCAATTCAGTTATACAGAGTATTAACAACTGGCAGACAAATATGTGAGTTGTTACAAACAAGGTTTTAAACAATTAGCAGAAGAAAATGTGACTAGTTACAATATTATTTAAGCTGCTTAGAGCAAAATGTGTTAATAGTCAGACAGATGCTTATTTAAAGTGGGTAGGATCTAGTTGTGTAGGAGTTTGGAAACAAGAAAGGAAAGTAAGAATGGCTAATAGGAGATATAGGGGAGGTAGAGTATAGGAGACAGACTAGACAGGTATGCTGTTTTGAGACTGTAAGAATTAAGAGTGGTTGGAGATAGAGGAAGGGAAGAGGTAGAAGAGGCAGGGAAATAGTGTTAGAGATACATTCAGAGTGAGGTGGTGAAATAGGTGAAAGGATGGTGGTTTCACGGTGGTTGGCTACAGTGGCAAGACCACTTTGTTTTTAGGTATTTCCTTGTGGCTAATTTGAAACTTTTGCTATGCTGGAGGAATTTTATTTCCAAGGGGAGTTGGTTCCAGGATGTAGCTGGGTTATAGTTATAGAGAACGCAGCTTATTTTGGTTTTGGGTTTGTAGATGTCTAATAATTCTTGATTTGAGCTGTGTAGCATCCTAGTAGGGGAATATTTGGATATGATAGTGGAGAGGCTGGGGCAGAAGGAGGGTAGATAGAAGAGTGGATGATTTGTAGTTGGTATAGTTGGAGCAGCTGAGGGAATTCTAGCCAGTCTAGTTGCTGTAGTGCAAAGCAGTGGTGTGACTTGTAGGTTTGGTTAGCTGCAAATCTGGTAATCTTATTATAGGTAGTTTCAAGCTTGGAAATAAGTGTAGAATTTAGGTTTGTGAATATGTGGCAGCTGTACAGGAGTGTTGGGAGTAATAAAGCCTGAGAGAGAGTTATTCAGTCAGTGTTAGTTAAGTATTTCTTGCTATGGAAAAGGTGTCCAAGATTTTGATGAATTATTTTTACCGAGTTAGTAATATGGAGATTAAACATAAGCTGATCATCTATTGTAACACCTAACAATTTAGTACTAGATTCAGCTGAGTTTATAGTATTGTTGCAGGATAAGATGGTAAATGTACTTTTGAGTGTGGTGATGTTTTTAGGGAAGAAGAGTAGGAGCTTAGTTTTTTTTGGATTAAGTATTAGTTTGTTATCACTAAGCCAAGTCTCAATGGTATGGAAGGATGCCTGGGTAGTTGAGTGGAGGTCGGTTGGGTTGTCAGCAATGGTTATAACAGTCGAGTCATCAGCATATTGCACAAAAGATGACTGGGGACAAGAGAAGTAGAGCAAGTTGGTGAAAATATTAAAGAGTAGTGGTCCAAGTATGGACTCTTGGGGGACTCCCATTTGCACAGTGAGAGGGGAGGATAGTGCAGAGAGACATTTAACTGATTGCTGATGGGTAGAGAGATAGCTGGAGAACCAGGAGATAGTAGGGGAAAGAAATGTAAGTTAGTGAGTTTATCTAGAAGGAGTGAGTGAGAGACAGTGTCAAAGGCTTTAGAAAGGTCAAGGAATAGGCATGAGACAAGTTTATTGTTATCACGAGCTAGGGAGACTATGTTGATGAATGATATGAGTGCAGTAGTTGTACTATGCTTGAGACAGAAACCATGATGTGTGGGTGTGAGAAGGTTTTCCTGGTGAAGGTAATGCATTACCTGCTTGTGAATGCATTTCTCTAGGATTTTTGAGAGTGGAGGGAGTATAGCAATCAGTCTGAAGTTGGATATGTCTGAGGAGTTGCCCCCTTTGTGAATGGGTAGAATAAAGAAATTCTTCCATACAGTGGGGACATAGGATTCAGAAATGGATCAGTTGATTAAGATGGATACAGCATAGGCAAGAGGTTCAGAGGCAATCTGCAGGAAGTAAGAGGGTAGCTTATCAACAGATGGGGAGCAAGGTTTAAGTTTAGAGAGTAATGATTTTACATAGTTAGTTGATACTGCTTTTAGAGAGAAGGAGTTAGGAGGGTTTGGAAGAGGTAAAGAGTTTGTGGGGGTGCTAATGTTGTTTCTGGGGGGGAGAAATTTTCCTATCTCACATCCAATCGTCAAGGTTCCTTTTGAAGAGGGCCAAGAAGGTGCTCTGTGTGACATGTATGGGCAGTCTATTCCAGAGTTTGGGGAGTGTCTGGGTCAGGAACCTAGCCCTCCAGCGTGTTTTGTTCATTGTGATGACAAGGTTTAGATCCCTGGAGCATGTGGCTTTGAGAGATTGGGATTTCTTTAAGTGGAGCATGTTCAACAGCTCAGGGTTTGATATGGCTTTGACTGATAAGCACAGATCACCTCTGAGTAGATGATATGCCACAGAGTATAGCTGGAGTTTTTTTAGACGGTCAGAAGAAGGCATCTGCTTTAGGCCTGTGATTTTTTTAGTGAAGCATTTCTGCGACATTTCCAGCTGTTGCAGATGTCTTGTGAGGTACTTACCAAATGGGGCGTTGGACTCTATAATGGGTTTAATGAGGGATGAGTACAATGGGACAATGACCTCCTTTTTTCTGGATGAAAAGCCCTTAGTGATGAGGTATTCCACATAGAAGAATTTCCTGACTGTTGTGGCGATATGGTTATCGAAAGTGAGACCGCTGTCCACCTGTGTCCCTAAGTCTCTTATCACACTTTCGGTGTTTAATGTACTGCCACCTATGTGGTAATTCATGGGCACATGGTTTTTCCCAAAAGGGATAACTATACATTTCTTGGCATTAAGCTTGAGCCCATGGCTCTGGCACTAAGCATATGTTTCTGTAAGGTCCTTTTGTAGAATATCCACATCATTTGGGGATTCAGTAATGGCTCCCAGTTTGCAGTCATCTGCGAACTTTGTTAGCCAGAGTCCCTTAGTGTTGGCCTGTACTTCAAAGAAGTAGATGCCAAACAAGAGCTGTCCCAGGACTGAACCCTAAGTTACTCCACTTGTCACTTGTCTGGAGCTGGATTTGGAGTCGGCTACTTTTACAGTCTGGGTTGTGTCAGTAAGCCAGTTGGCAACCCATTGAGTGACATAGGGATTTATGCCCAGCTTTGTAAGTTTATTCCAGAGTGGGGGATGGTGTCAAAGGCCTTGACAAGGTCCAGATTTGCTGTGTGGACTGTCTTACCCTCATCCACAGCTCTGGAGACTGATTCAAAGAAATCAATCAGGTTCAGGACACAAGATCGGCCCTTCACAAACCCAAACTGGGTGGGGTCCAGTGTTGGAAGGTTGCCAATGTCTTTGTTTATAAGTTCCATGATAATGCATTCCATGCCCTTGCAGATCAGGCTCATCACACTGATGAGACGGTAGTTCCCGGGATCCAAGGTGGATCCCCCCTTGTGGAGTGGGATAACTGTAGCTGTGCGCCACTCAGTGGACACCAAGCCTGAGGTGAGGCTATGATTAGACATGACACTTAGGTGAGGTGCCAGTTCATTTTGTAGTTCATGTAGTACACAGCCCGGGATGTCATCTGGTCCCATGGATGCTGTATTCTTAGCTTTGGAGAGTGCAGTTTCTACCTGTGTGGCCTTGAGTACCGGAATTTGGCAATCTTTTGGTATTGAGGTGGGCCCTTTAGGGGGTGAGATGGGGGTGAAGTTGGCACTAAATCGATCTGCCAGGATATTGGCAATATCCTTGGGATCACTATATGTAATGCCATTCTGTTGTAGCTCAGAGCATATCTGAGCATTGCCATTTAGATTCTTGACATAATTATAGAATGCCTTGTGGTTGTCTTTGGAATCTTTGGCAATTTTATTTTCATAACTAGCTTTGGAGGATTTTATGAGGGATCTCAGCTTCTTACTGAGGCTAGTAAGGGTGTTTTTTGCATCCTGGGATTTTCCTCTTTTCTGCAACAGTTTCTTTCTTCTGTTGTATAGTTTGTTTATGGCAGGGGACCACCAGATTGGCTTCCTTTTTTGGAGGAGAACGTCTTGGTTCTATTAGGGATGGCATGATTCATGCACAAGTGGATGTGCTCGTACAGTGCCTTAGTGTAGGATTTAGCAGTAAAACTTTCAGCTCCCGTCTGCATGGGTGTCATGAAGTTTATCACTTCTGACTTGACTAGCATGAAGTTGACTTTGGAGAAGTTTTTTACGGAGGTTTCCTTACTGGGGGGTGGGGGTGAGTTGTTGATCTTAAGGGTGATTTGCTTATGGTCAGACCTGACCAATGAGGGGGTGACCACTGGTGTGGAGCATCTATCTCCCATGTTGGTAATGACCAGGTCTAGGATATTGGAGCCCCTGGTGGGACAATGGATTAATTGATCCAGGGCGTTGGACTTTATGAATTCCAAGAACCGTTGGGAAAAGGTGTTGGTACTCAGGTAGTTTTCCCAGTTAATGGCAGGGTAGTTGAAATCACCCAGTATTAGGGTGTTTGGTTGTATCTTAATATTTTCCAGTATGTTTAGAAAGGTGTAGTGAGAATCTTGGGGCATGGTGGGGGATCTGTAGCAAGCTACAGTTTGGATTAGAGTCTTATCTAGTGTTAGTTGCACCTGGAGAATTTCAGATGCATTGTGTTGAACAGCTAGCCTGGAGGTGTGAATAACCTTGGTGAATATGGACACTCCTCCACCTTTAGCGTTTTGGTCTTGGTTTGGTGGCCAAAAAGTGTGGTAAGAGTTGTAGCCTGGTATTGCAGGGATGCTCTCTGGAGCCCTGAACCAGGTCTCAGTTACTGCACAGATATCGATGTTCTCCATTTTTAGGAGTGCCTCGAGAAAGTGCATTTTGAGGTTTAGACTTCTAGCATTGAGTAGCATTACCTTCAGATTTTGCATGCTTGTATCTGTTACAGTTGTGGTTTTGTCCTTTGAACCTTGCCTAAAAAAGGCACTATAGGGCTGGCAAGAGCTTTAGCCAGTAACTTGAATCCCAGGGGTGACAGGTGCAGACCACCTCTGGCAAAGCATCGTGGTCTGTCGATCATGTCATCCCAGGCAGGCAGATACTGGATCCCCTTTGAATGACACCAGAAGCTTAGCCAATTTTTGAAGTCAATCATTTTGTCCTTATACTGTGGTATCATTCTGGGCAAAGGCAGGATACTACTCAGGTCTAGGATCATACCTGCCTGGGCCACATGATCCGAGAGCTCTTCCATGTCTCTTTTCATGTAGTCCAGGGAGGTACATCTCAAGTCATTCACTCCAACATGGACAATGACAGAACTGTATTTGTACTTGTTGTGGAGTGACTTCAGTACATGTGTTATGTGGTGGATCCTGGCACCTGACATGCAGCTGACTGTAATTTTCTCCTTTTTCAGCCTGGTGAGTGGGACATCAGTGTGCCTGACTATAGAGTCACCTATGACTAAAGTGTTGGGTACATTGTCTTGCCATAGGGGCTGTTGTTGGGTGACACACTGGTATTGTGAGCTATGTGTCACTTTGGTTGTGACTGGTGTTTCCTTGTGCTTCAGCTTACCAATATGATATAAGAAATCACTGATTCAGCTAAATGACTTGCGACTGTGCATGACTTTTTTTAACTTTTACACCTTTACAGTTACATACAGGCCAATAAAGCCAAACCACATTAGCTGTGGAAATGCATGTTTCAGCCTTTTTATTGACCTCGTGAGCACACATAAGTGGATACATTGGCTAAACTTCAGAACCATGGGTGACTGGATTCAGCAAATTCGACATGGTTCAGTCATGCCGTGTTTGCATTGTGGCATGATGCACACATGACAGCATGTTGATTTCTATTCAGTAAATGACTTTACACAAAGTCACGCAAACCCGCTAACATCAAGGCATTTTAGTTAGTGCATAAGCAGCTCTATTACATGCTAATCAACTAATCCAAGATGGCAGGGCTATTCAGCAAGCTATAAAGGAATCATGTATGTTCCATATTACCACCTGTCTTGTTCATAGGTTCATAGGTGTTTACTAGGCTAACGGCCATAAGGGCCTTTGTAAGGCTTTTGGCAACTACAAGGTACGGCGATGGGGGCTTCTTTTGCCCCCATCTATGCGGATCTTTTCATGGCCTACCTTGAGGAATGCCTGATTTACAACCCTTTACACAATTTATACCTTGTGGAAATAGACATATGGAGAAGATATTTAGATGATTGTTGGATGGTGTGGCGTGCGGATACGGATTATCTTCATGAGTTTCTGGAACATTTAAATAACAATATTTGGGGGATTGAATTCTCTATTACATTTCACAGAGAGATTATAACCTTTTTGGATGTTACAGTATATCGTAACAGTGACAACACACTTAATACAAAAATTTACCGGAAATATCCCCAGTTTAACACCTTGTTACATGCTAACAGCATGCATCCACGCCACACCATCCGGAACATCCCCAAATCTCAATATCTGAGAATTCGGAGAATCAACTCATGTTTACAGGATTATTCTACAGCCAAAGCCGATTTACAAACTAGATTCCTGGACCGGGGCTATTGTATTTCTGATATTGAACTAGCCAAGACCTATTCGGATAACCAAGAAAGGAAGACATTGTTGGAATATAGGGATAAGAGCAAAAATACTAATAGCTCTTAAGTTAGATTGATCACTACACTAGGCAAAAATCATCAAACTGTTAGGCAAGCGGTGAATCAAAATTGGAACATCTTATTAGCAAATGACTTTTTGAGGGGGATTTTAGATAACCAGTGTTCATTCTCATTTAGACGTGGTAAAACGTTAGGCACCCTGTTTTCCCACTATAAACATAAAGAAAGTGGGGCAGCTAAATACAAACAACTTACTATAATGGGGGATGAATTATTGGGAACATTCAGATGTGGACATTGTGTATCTTGTGCTCATGTCAATCAGCTAAAACAATTTACGAGCTCTAACACCAGCAAAGTGTATGACATCAAGGTTTTTGGCAATTGTTCCACTAGCTGGGTTATATATTTGGCTACATGCCAATGTAAATCATTCTATGTTGGCAAGACTTCACGTTCACTACGTATTAGAATTGGGGAACATCGTAGTGATATTCGCAACCATAAGACATCTAATGCACTATACCTACATACAGTCAAACATCCCAGTGCCCAGTTTATGTTTACCATCATAGACAAAATTACAGGAAATAGGCAAAATCAGACAGGATGGCAAGGCATTTTAAGCCATAAAGAAAGATACTGGATCACACATTTAGGAGCCCTTTTTCCTCCAGGTCTTAACGACCATTTATAATCCATATTTACATTTTTGACACATTTGTTCATTATATGGCATTTTAGACATACATTTTCATATGTAATATAAGATTATATTACTATTATGTGTATAAACAATATGTCACAATTTGTTTTAGGTTATTTCAGTTCATAATAAGAACTATACATTATTTGTATCTCTATTGTATGGGGATATATATCTGAACCAATTGTGTGATGTTGCTTTAAATCTAACTCAGGAGCCATATGTAAATGTCCTTCTTTCTATTGGTTTATCAAAATATTTAAACTGACGTTGACTATGGATTTCTTGATTATTTTCACTCACTGATGAAGGCTGGTGCCGAAACTAGTATGAGTTTTTGAATTCGGACATTTTTGTCCGCTTTTTTTGCCTCTGATTAAATGGTGAAACTATCTTGCTGGCTTTTTGTGTTTTCTACAAGGTTGGTTGGCCGGGCAGCCGTACGTGCGAGGGCTTGTGTTTGGATCCTTTGTAAGGCTAGCCATGCATTCCAAATCTCTGACAAGTTCTGGTACCCTTGATAAGTGTAATCAAGTGCTTGGGAGATGAAACATTTACAACCAAGGGCCTGGAAGATGAACCATTTACAGGTTGCTTGTGTCCATTTGGGACATAGGTACCAAGACAGGGATGAATTTCCTGTTCCCCATCCAATTGTCCAAGTTACACTTGAAATGGGTTAGGGAGGAGCTCTGCTTCACATGGATGGAGAGCCTGTTCCAGAGACAGGATAGTCTCTGGGACATGTACCTATCTCTCCAGCAAGTTTAAGTCTTTAGAACAGGTAATTCTAGTGCTGTTTGTTTTGTGGATATGCAGGAGATCCATCAGAGTTGAGTCTGACAATGCCCTGTATCCCAGGCATAGATCTCCTATCAAACAGCCTGTATGAGATAGAATGGGTCTAGATTAGATCACCAAATGCTTAGGTTAGCGAAAGGTGATTAATCGACCCCAAGTAAGTGAAAGCTTATAAAAATGAACTGTCAGAACAGCGATTTTTTTCCAAGGGAAAAAAATCGTTGTTCCAACAAAAAAAGAAAAAAAAAACAAAAGAAAACACTTTAATACATGATATTAAGTGGGGGGCTTCGCCCCCCACACCCCCCTACTTAAATATGCCAACTCCAAAGCCACACTACAGTGCTGAAAATGGCAAACTACCAAAGCAGTCAAGCAAATTCTTTCCCAGGGAAAGCCGCTTCGATATTTTGCCGTTTCGGCGTTTACAGCTTGACCAAAATCGCATTCACTAAACTGCATCTTCGGTCAGCTGATAGGAACCCGATAGAATACAGGGATAGGGCCTTGAGGTGGTCTGCATAGGAGATTTTGCTTATACCCTGTATTTTTTAATGAGGAACCTCTGAGGGCATTCCAATTGTTGGATGTGCCCCTCCAAAGGGAGCATTGTACTCAATGATAGGTCTGATGAATGCTGAATACAGTGAAACAATGACTTCCTTGGACCTAGATGCCATACCTTTGTTTATAAGTTGCTCAACATAGAATGATTTCCTCACAGCTGTAGATATGTGATGGTCAAAGGCTAATTTACTGTCTATGTGTGTCCCTAAGTCCCTCACTAATGGGTCATCTCTAAAGGGTGTGTTGTCAATCTGATAGTTCCCAGTGGTGAATGACTTCCCAAAAGATACTATTGTGCATTTCTTGGCATTTAGTTTTAGTCCATGGGTCTGATACCAGTTGTTTGTATCAGCCCTTCCTGGAAATTATTTGTGTTGGTGTGGGACTCAATGACAGCTCCTAATTTGCAATCATCTGGAAATTTAGCCAGCCAGAGTCTATTGACACTGCCCTTGACTTCAGAGAAGTAAATTCCAAAAAGGATCTGTTCAAGGACTGATCCCTGAGGGACTCCAGTTGTAACTAGCCTCTTTGTAGAGGTGAACTCCCCAATTCTAACTTCCTGGGACCTGCCTGTGAGCCAGTTGGCTATCCAATGGGTGACATATGGGTTTGTACCTAACCTTTTGTGTTTGTCAACAATGCTTGAGTGGGGTACTGTGTCAAATACCTTGGCCAGGTCAAGGTAGGCAGTGTGAGCCATTTTGCCCTCATCCATTACTTTGGTGACCTTCTCAAAGAAGTCCACCAAGCTGAGTAAGTATAACCTGCCCTTGATGAAACCAAGCTCGGTTGGGTCCAGTGTCTGGAAATTTACTATATCATTATTGATCATTTGCATGATAATTCTTTCCATGGCTTCGCATATAAGACTAGTGAGACTTATGGATCTGTAGTTTCCAGAGTCTGCAAATAGTTCACCTTTGTGCAGAGGAATGACTGTTGCTTTTCTGCTCCCTCTGTGCAGCTATTAACATGATTGTATAGGGTTTCTGTGAACAGGTCTGCATAGACAGCAGTGTCCTCAGGGTTTATGGGGCTTGAAATTTTGCCAGGTTATCACTTAAAAGCAGGAGGTTAGCCTTAGAGTAGTTCATGAATAGTTCATGAATATTCCAGAGTTAGCTGGGTGTTATTTTTACTTCAAAGGAGACCATTTTATGATCTGTCCTTACCCGAAAAGACATTACACTAGGGGGGTGTGCAAGCACTCACCCATATTAGTGAGGACCAGATCCAATATGGTTGTGTCCCTGATTGGTGTATTGACAGTCTGGTCCAGGGAGTTTGCATTTACAAAATCCAGGAATCTCTACACCTATATATTTGGTGTCGTATAGGATTCTCGGTTAATAGTGCAGTAATAAAAGTCATCCATGAATATGGTCTTGGGTTGGATGGTGAGTGTTTCCAATACATTTAAATACATGGTATGGGTTTCCTGGGTCATAGAATGGGACCTATAACTTGCAAGGAAGTGGTGTTGGATTTTGCCTATGGTGATTTGAACAAGAGTAGCTCAAGTGCATTATCCTGTTTGACCAGCCTTGAAGGTATATTCATTTTTTATGTAACTTGAGACCACCTCTACTTTTAGTCCCTGTCTGTGTAGTAGCTGGTCCAAATGTGTGGAAAGCATTATAACCTTGCACTGTCAGTGTGCTGTCCACAGCTTTAAACCATGTCTTAGTGCCTGCACAGACATCAGCATTCTCTAGGGTGAAGAGAGCTTCTAGGGAGTGGAGTTTTTTTTTTTTTGTTTAGACTCCTAGCATTAAGCAGTAATAAGTTTAGATTTTTTTAGTTTTGATTTGTATGTATTCCAAAACCTTTTGGGATACAGCCAGAGAAACTACATTGGAAAGAAGGAATGTTGGGGCTCCTACTGCCCTTCTGCATGTGTATGTGCAACAGTCTCAGCTGTATGATGCTGCTGCTGATAGACCTCAGGCCAGGAGGAAGAGAGTATTTATACCCTGCTTAACTTTTCATGTTCTGCATGAAGTGCAAATAGTAGAGCACTACAGGGTGGATAGATACACACTCAAGGTACTCTGTCATCCTCACCTGAGGCCAAGGGCAAACTGAGAGGAACCCATACCAGTGAAGACCAAGTTATTACAGCCCTTAACATTTTAGCTACAGGAACCTTTCAGAGACCCACAGAGGACATTCTGGGGTGTCACAGGCATCAGCATCTAGGAATGTACACCATTTCCTAAATGCTATGCTACAGCATGCAAGTCACTACATATATTCCCCCATACCCCCAAGGGGAGAGCTAGAACTATGCAGGAGTACTACCCAATAGCACACTTTCCTGAAGGTTTGGGTGCAATAGATTGTACCAACATTCAGATCAAGTCACCACCCGAGGAATGAGGAATGGGGAAGGGCATATAGCAACAGAAAGAGGTTTCAATCACTTTACTACCAGGTTGTGTGTAATACTAGGGGAATCATCCTGAATGCGTGCACTGGCAACCCAACAATTACTACAACTCCCATATCTGGCACACTTCACAGCTCTACTAGAGGTTTTCAAGGGATGATGTCTCACAAGGCCATTTACTGAGGGATGCAGGGTATACATTGGATACATGGGTGATGATGCTCATCAGAAATGCACAAACACACCCTTGGAGGAACACTATAATGAAGCATATGCTCAAACAAGAAATATCATAGAGCATGTGTTTTGACTGCTGGAGTCATGGTTACAGTGCTTAGATACATCAGTGGGGTCATGCAGTATGATCCAAGTACTTGTGCCAAAATTGTTGCAGTCAGTGCTATCCTACACAGTATCATTCTGCACAAACAGCTACATCAGGAACACCAAAGGGTAAGAGCACACATTCCACCACCACTGCCGGAGTCACCACTTCCACATGCAGGCAAGGAATCAGAATGGAATCCCCAGCTGCTGTGGGTGCAGGTAGACATAGACATGCACAATATTCCCTTGACCTGGCCAAGAAGAAATGGATAGCAATCATGCTGACTGTCTAAGGGGTACACTTTTCATCCTGTGCCCATACATAGAGCACAATTGATGCCATGCAATGCTCACAACCTCTAATTCCCCATGTACTGGTTGTGTACTGCTAGCATCAGGCAGAGTCACCCCTGAATGACAACAGTTGTAATTGAATGACTGAAGGACTGTCAGTGTAAGTGTGGAGCCTGTAATAGAAAAATTAATGAGTAAAAACATGCATGAATAGCAGATACCCACATAACTGGTACTTGTAGATATAACTAACTGGAATGTGTGTGAGCTGTCAAGCAATGCCATCCATAGTTGACATGAATGATATCTGTAATATATAGTTGTACAATTTATCAAATAACCTGGCCTGTACAACTGAAATACCCACTATAAAAAAGCAGTCCAAAAACTCTACTTATCCTTATATTGTCATAAGTAGAGCAATAAGCATAATTGAAAACAGTCTCCTCTCCTTCAAGTCCCCTAGCTATATGGTTACCTTTTAGTGTAAATTCAGCCCTCTGAGCAATCTGAAGATGTGCATAAGCTATGAACACATTAGAATTGCTGAATACCAAACTTTTGAGTGAAGCAGATGTAAACATAGTGAAGTCTCTACACCATTGTTAGGTGCTAATGGCTTACAACTGTGGACAATTACTCTGACTGAAGCAAAACACAGTAAAATATAGACACACTTCTCTAAGCTGGGTGTTTCAGTGAGGATACACTTACAATGTGTGGAACCAACTACAGTGAGCTTTTAAACAAAACCAAACATCCCACATGTATATTTCCTTGGCATAATAGCACAGTTCCCAGCCTTTGCTGAAAACTGTTGTTCACTGTCATGTATTTATAAACCTCCTTGAAAGAAAATGACAGAATATGCACTATAGGTTGAATGTGTGATAGCAAAACAGAGATAAGGGACAGATTTCTAGAATACAAAGAGAAGGCAGAGCTGCAATTTTGCAAACATATTCATACATATTATGTGACCACTCATTCCACTTATTATGTTATCTACACATTTACAATCAACTGAGAATGTTTAACTGTATGAAATGTTTAATACTATATGAAATGTGAATTGCTTTAATACATGTGATTTGATTGTTATGGCAAACTTGTGTCTGTGGCAAAGAGAGAGAATACATTACAACTGTGTTGTGTAAATGGAATACTCTAATAGTTTCCTTTTTTATCTTTCTTTTGTTATCTTTACCATGTGTGCAACATGTGGCATAGTGCAAACATAGTTTACCACTTGAGGAAAAAGTGAAAAATTTAATTTCAGTCACCTCATAAAGCACAAACATGCTTATCGGCATTTCATGGTGGTCAGCAACATGGATGGTAATGATTGCAGAATTTCCTCCTGTTACCTGACCATCTCTATGGCACAAGGTGTAAATATATGGAGCTAAAAAAAGACAGAACATAGGTAAAGCAGGGTTGGAGTCCCACATTAGATATTTTTACTGAGGAGGGTACATTATGAGTATTTACACATTTAATATATGTTTGCCATTGCCTTGTACATTTGCATGTTTCTTACCTGTGTACAAATGGGGTTCACTACGTAAGGAAAAAAGTGAAAATGTAATTTGCTTCACCTTCCTTTGCACAAACAGATTCACTGGTGATGCACAGCTGTCAGCATTGTCGACAATACTGAATGCAGAAAATACACCTGCTGCCTAATTTTCCTTCTGGCACCAGGTGTAAATGTAGTGAGCTCATGATCAAAACACAGATGAGCTAAAGTTCAGCTCCAGCACTCTCTACTTTTTAAGGATGCTCCTCAGTCATTTCTCACAAAACTTTGACTATAGAAGTAATATTACATACCCATAGCTGTATATAGTAGGCTGACTGACAAAAATGTATCATTAGTGCTTGCACACACATACTTTTATAGTTATCATAGTTCATTAATGACTGACTTATGAACCCCAGTTGATTATATGTGTAACTATTTTAGCATGACAATAATGATTATGTAATAAAAAGTGCATTTGGTTATCTTTGATGGTCATAATAGTTTACTGACAATTATCTACACCCTCCCATAACCCAAGTATAACTGTAAAACAGAATGTACTGTCAGGTGTGTATCATAACACCAAACTCTATTAGTGTACTAAAGTCAAGTAACTCTATTCATTTCCAGATACTGTCAGACATTAGTCCTGCATCACAGCTGAGAATGCATAAGCCAGGACCTTTTAATGTCACACACATACAGGCCTATTTTAGGTATAGCAGCAATCACTCTTTAAGCTGTATAACTGTAATGACCATGGCTGACAATCACTTTGTCTTGGGCAATGAGAAATAATCACCTGTATGAAAAATATATGCATTTGTTTTTCACAAATATTTGAATCCCACCTTGTACAAATTAGCTTTAACAGTGTGTAAGTCCCCACAAAATATGTGCCAAGTCATCCCACTGATCTCTCCAAAGTCATGGCTTAAAAGCCAATCATTTAGCATTTCAGTATTGGCAGTGTGACAAGGTATAGCAGCAAATATGCCATAAATCAATGCCAAATGTCACATCATCATTGCTGTTTCATGAACTCCCTTCCTCTTTATTTGACAATGTTTCTCTTTGCTTACCATTGTGCAAATATGTTTGGCATGGTTGTGCATGCTTGCCTAATGCAACTTTACAATTTGGAGGGAAACCATTGCTACTGTTGGAGGACCTTTGCAGATATGGCAGTAGATGGGAAGGATGGTGTCAAATTTAGGGAACACAAGTGAGTGTGGAGAAGTCCAAAATCTTTGTTGTACTCCTTGTGAAGTGCTACAGTTGGTGGCTGCAGCAGGGGGACTATACCAGGTCTCAGTATAAGGCTGAGGCTTGGAACAGCTTAGCCAAGGAAGTATCTAGTACAACTGGCATACCACATGCTGGGGATCAGTATAGACCCCACTACAGTGACCTAAAGAGGCACAAGCAGGCACAACTCAACCAGTTATATAAGCATACAGATCAACCAACTTGAAATGATATGCAATGGTGTAGATAACCAAGACTGGTATGCATAATACTTTCTTGTCTCTTTTTCTCTCATTCTTTACTTTACAGCTGCAGAAGAAATCACAGTGAATAAGGAGGCACATGCTGAGAAACTGGTGTGATTCAGAGAGGCAAAGAGTATATCTGCAGCCCAACTGGCCCTGATTGTAGTAAATATTGTGATTATATAGATTAGTATCAGCTTCAGCATGCATTTCTTAACTGTAACTGCAAGTATGTATGTTTTATTCTATAGTTGTTGGTAATTGTATTGGGCAAGTGTAATAGTGCATTTAGATTATGTGGGTTCATTTCCCACAAGTAACCATTGATTTGCATTTAACAAGTATCACTTTTAAATTTGAAATGCAGCAATTTAGGCTTTAATGCCATGCTTTAATGCCATGTTGTTAACTTAATCTGTTTATCTTTCAAAGCATATATGGAATATGTGCACATTCCAATGATTACTTGTAATGATTCACAATCATTTTGTGATTGTGAAAGCTCTATAGTTAGTATAATAATAAAAATATTTACTGTAATAAAGCATGAATTTAACATATCATAGCTATAATCATCTATCTTCTTTCTTGTCTCACCCAAACACCTTATGTCTTTTTTGGGGGGGAGTACCTGGAATCACAACATTCTGATGTCATAACTTTCTGTCAACAAACCAAATCCATTTTAAAACAGGGAGGTGGGCCAACCACTGTGGTTTGGCCTGACAAGCCTCCAACAGCTGCTGTACCAACAACAGCACCTCTTGGATACAACCTGCCCGAGATGGTGCACAATCTAATAGTGACTGGCCTTGATGCCTGAATCAGCCTACTGGAGAAATTGCTCCTAAAAATAGAAAAGAGACTCCCACATCCAGCAGTCTCACAGGCAACTGAGGAATACAGTTCTGATGGAGAGTACTAAATTCTCATTGTTCCCACACTTGAAGGACATGTGCTTCCAATGTCCCCTACCTATCCCCAGTCACGGTATCCCCCAAACATTTTGTTTCCATCACCATCCATATGTCTGTCTTATTTGTCCTGTTTGCCTGCACCTGCTTCCACATCTACCCTTCCTACCTGACCCTCATATTCCTATGTCCCTTCCACAAAATTCCTCTTTTTCTCTTTTTGAAAACAAAAAGAAAATGGGTGCCTGTCCCACAAAAAAAATGTCCCATACGTGGCTCTCCACTTTGAATACATGTTTTCTCAACACAGTTGATTTGGTCCAATTGGCTATACAACATCATTATGATGTTGTCACCCATTTTGGTGGCAGTCACAATTTATCAAATTGTGTCTACATGCACACATTACTATGGTGAAGAAGTGGATATCTATGGTTCTTTCTTAATTTCTAACTGCAAATACCTGTATTTCCTCCCCCATGTTCTTTTCTGCTTGCCTAAATAATTCCCCACATTCCTATCAACCAAATTGTAATCTGATAAAAAAATAAATAGAAGCGCACACAACACACATGGCCAGAAATGGCCCATAAAAAGTCTTCACTTTTTGCCCTCTGCATTTGCGCAGAGTTTGGTATTACACACCAATGTCGAGTGGCAGTGAATGGCTGCTCATGTCCTATGGCAAAACCTGGTAAGGTCTTGCCATGAGCCACACTAGTCCTGCTATTCTCATGCACTGGTGCTTAAACATGCTGTGCTATGGGAATACAGACTGAGGGAAGAGTACAGACACTATTTGGAAACAGTTACTGTGATAGTTCTTAGATGTTTGGATGTAACAAAGTGCAACTTCCTATGTGAAGTGTTGGCATAAATCACTTGACTGAAGCTTTTTTTTGCCCTTAGCATCAAGGGTTTGATTCCAGATGCATCACACATCACTTGCTAGTGTGATGCTATGTGTGTATCATATGCTTAATCACCCACATCTTAACATTTGCCACAGGTAAGAGTTCTCAGGGAGCTATATTGAATACCTGCCAAAACAGACTATTTGAAGTGATGTCCATCCCCACAACTATGAGATATTCAGCCAACCTTGTTCTGCTTGTCATACGCTTGCTGTCCCTCTCCTAACTCTTCTGTACCCTTATGTCAGTGACTTCATGCTGCAGAGCATGGCAGGATAATAATGAGAACAGACCAAAAACATGTCTATGAATGTTCCATTACAACAAACATCTGTCTACCAACTCTTCTCCTACATAAGTATGATACGTCTGCCTATCAAGTAAACTGTAAGGTGGGCAACAATTGATATACCAGTCAAAAAACAATTCCCACATGGCACTATTATATTTCAAATGCCCCCCCCCATCTTCTTCAAACAGATGCATATGGGTGTATTAATTATCATCACTCTATACCTTCTCTGTCCTTATCTCATGCAATACATGCAGCAGGACATATTCTGATTGAGAAGACACATCATACCAACATATCATTAGGGTGTTCATGAATGTGCCAGGACAGTACTTTCTACATACTCTACAGTCCTGTGTCTGTCATCATCTCCTCTGTCTCATCAGAATATAATGCATCATCTTTAGCAGGATGATATATGAAATCATATCACAAATCCTGGCTTTGCACTCAAGTATCAAAACAGTATATGTTACCTGTAAAACTATAATGTCATCCTCTATAAACTGCACTTTGACACTGTTAAAATCGGACTTCTGCACTGACACAAGCATTAAGTAATGTGTTCTCTTGCTTATATAACTAGATAATAGGTGATCTAATCTCCCAACAGTCACCTAGTGCATCTCCATGTCTGATTGGGTTTCTGCATGTTCAGATGAGTATGACTCCAGGTCCTGCTTCCCTCGCTCAAGTAGCATTGTAGCATTCAGAAGCTACTTTTACAATGCTACATGATTCTGCCAGCAATTTTATACACCCCTCCCAACATACTCTTCTCAGCATGCACTGATGGTGTCATCCTGTATAAAGTGCACTCTGACAGTGCTAAAATCAGAATTCTGCTATGGCAGTAGCATTAAGTACTGTGTTGTTTAGCATGGGCAACTAGACTGGTAGGGTTTCTAATCTCACAACAGTGTTTCTCTCTTCATTCAACTATCACTTGGGATGCAATTTTACACCAGGATGTCAGTTCACAGCTATGATCCTTCTCCCAACATATACTGATGACATCATCCTCTATAAAAGTGCATTCAGACACTAGTAAGGGCTGACTTCTCCAGTGCTGTTAACATTAAGTACTGTGCTTTCAAGCTTTGTGTAACTAGAGCATTATGGTTTCTAATCTCACAGCAGTCAATGTGTATGTGTCTTTCTTTATTCAGCTATCACTCTGGAGACAATTTTACACTGGGATGTGAGCCCACAGCTATGTCAGGCCATCCTCCCAACATCTTTCTAGCATACAATGATGATGTCATCCTTTATAAACTGCACTTGGACACTGCTAAAGTCATACTTCTGCAGTGGTGGCAGTATTAAGTGCTGTGCACTCTAGCAGGTGTAACTAGAAAGATAGGGGGTTTAATCTTACAGCAGTCAACATGTGAGTGTGTCTTTCTCTCTTCATTCAACTGTTCCTCAGGAGACAATTTTACACAGGAATGTAAACGCAGAGCTACGTCAGACCCTCCTCCCAACATCTACTTCTCAGCATACACGTAGTCATTGTGGCTTTTCACTTGATTGCACAGGGCATATTTGCTCATAGGCAAATTTGAATGCTTCTTCTTTTTGTACTCATGCTGTTGTGCATGGTTTCCTGGCAGGCAGCACTGCTGGCCATAAAACCTTGCTTGTATTCATCTAAGTGTGATAAGCAGCATCAATATGTGATTAGTGTTGCTGGTCATCTCATTAACCATGTAAACTTCATGCAGCCTTCACAAGAAGTCTAGAAGGAGTTTATTAAATCCCCCAGCAGATCTTTAATCTTAGCTGATGCCAATAAAGATTAAGGTGCCAGTTGGGTTTTTCATGTAGTTTTTACTGAATGTTTTTTTTTGTATAACCTTTTTACCTTTTGGTTTGGATGTCAGTTGGGATATTTTGAAAGCACCTTAATCATTATGGGCATCAATTGGGTTTAAATTGTTTCTGAAGTACAGCCAAGCTATCCAGTTGTGCTGATGAGGTCAGTAAAAGGGCAGAAACATGCATGTCCACAGCTAGTGGGGTTTGACTTTATTGGCCAGAATTTAACCATAAAGACATAAAAAGTAAAAAAGTCATTGACATTCAGAAGCCAGGGGTCATTTGCATATATCCCATGGGCATCGGGTTCCTATTGCATGATCGCAGATGCATTTTGTGAAATGCGTCTTGCTTGAACCTAAAAGAATGAAAAGTCAAAATAACAAAGCGGCTTTTCACTGAATTCTTTCCCTGTCATTGCCATTTTCGGCACTGTAGTGTGATCTCGGAGTTGGTATATTTAAGTAGAGGAGTGTGGGGGGGCACAGCCCCCCCACTTCACCCCCACATTATGTAATGTTTTAAAGTTTTTTTTTTTATTTTGGAACAGCGAACTTTTTCCCTTGGAAACAAATTGCTGTTCTGCGGTTTTGACGTTGTAAGCTTTCACTTATATGGGGTTGATTAATTATTGTTCACTTTTGTAAGCATACGATAATATAATATAGACCCTGGGCATCCATAACAGGAGGTGTAAGGTATCACACTGTAAAAACTCAAGCCTGGCTGGGCTTTTCTTGTAGTTTTTACTGTGTATCTATCTATCTATCTATCTATATTTATATATATATATATATATATATATATATATATATATATATATATATATATATACGCACACACACACACACACACACACACACACACACACACACTGTATATATATATATATATATATATATGTGTGTGTGTGTGTGTGTGTGTGTGTTGGGGCGGGGGCAAATGTATGTGTGCATACTCATTGACACATCTGGGAGTTGTTTTAGGGTATCTTCCTTGGTTTCTTTTTTTTCTATGTGTAAAAACTACAAGAAAGATCTAGCCAAGTTAGAGTTTCCACTGTGTAATTCCTTAAACCTCTTGTATTAGACACACATAAACTATATACAAATTACCCCTTAAGAACATCAGGTGTTTCAGCTATATGGCAGATCTGAATACCCATTTTTTGCAATAGACAAATGCAGGAAAATAAAGCCACACCCCCACTAGCTATAAACATGCATTTTTAAGTTATGTCATTATCAGCAAAGCATAAGTGGACTGTTAGGCTAACCTTTAGAAACACAGGGTTGTTATACCCAGCTGATATTCCTAACCATTAGGGTGTCTGTAAAATATCCCCAACTAACGAACTAAAACAATGAGTAAAAAGGTCACACAGACAAACCAATCAGTAAAAACTACAATAAAATCTACCCAAGCTAGAGTTTCCACTGTGTGATTCTTTAAACCTCTTGTATTACAGGCACATGGGGTATATGCAAATGACTCCTTAAGGACATCAGGTGTTTCAGCTATATTGCAGTTCTGAATGCCCATGACTGTTTTATTTTCAAGTCTGTAATGGACAAATTCAGGCTAATAAGCCAAACCCCACTAGCTGTGGGCATGCATGTTTCAGCGACAACCCTGTGTTTCTAAAGGTTAGCCAGTCCACTTATGCTGTGCTGATAATGCCATAAGAAGGCTGAAACATGCATGTCCACAAGTAGTGGGGTTTGGCTTTATTGGCCTGAAATTGTTCATTACAGACTTAAAAATAAAAAAGTCATGGGCATTTAGAACTAACATATATAGCTGAAACACCTGATGTCCATAAGGGGTTATTTGTATATATCCTGTGTGCCTGTAATACAAAAGGTTTAAAGAATATCACAGTCGATACTCTGGCTTGGCTAGATTTTTCTTGTATTTTTTACTGATCAGTTTGTCTGTGTGACCTTTTTACTCATTTTTCCAATGTGGTGTATAGGTGTGTAGGTGTATGTGTCTATAAATGTTGATGGTTATTAGGTAATTAATCTTTTAAATCCATTAATTTGCTTTTATGCTTTCTATAACCTGGTTTCTTGACATAACTTTAGTGCATTTGTTAGGACTGATTTCACTTGCAGTTAAAGTGAGGATGCTGAGATCATAATTTATATGGCTGACTATCTTGAAGTCTATTGAACGAGTGGGAATAATTATCCTGACAATGAAAAATCACATGAGAGAGAACAAAAGCAGTAGCTTTGAGGATTGTCATCTCATGGTTTCAGAAACTGGCAATTCTTAACTGCAGGGATTCAGTCTCGTATTAACTCAGTTGTTAATGCTACTTACTGAGGAACAGCCAAGAAGATAATCTCATACTTGTAGAACCTAGATTTAAGCTCACTATTGGAAACAATGATTTTTGTAGGACAGCACCCACTACATGGAATAAGCTACTTTCAAATAGTAAAATACAAGATCAGTTAATTTATTCAAAATAAATTTCAAGCAACACATGATGAATGAAGCTAAAAGCCACTGCCTTGACAGTGGTTAAATTTAATTCTTAAACTGTATGTTCCTGTATTGTAACTGTATGAATGAACATATTGTAAATGTGAGTAAAATTCTTATATGTGTTCATATTGTAAATATTATTTAAAATATTTACTCAACAATTTTACAATTTAACAAAAATGTAACTTATATGACTGATATTACATGTCTTCTCAGCTCTTACAGTTAATTTACTTTGTTCCCGAGTCGTGGCTGAAAATTACCCATTTATCAAATTTCAAAATAAAATAAAAATAAAGAAATGGGTAGAAGGCTGAATACAAATTATCTACTTTAGCTATGTTACAAATATCTTAAAATCAATATAAAGTAAGGAAACTGCTGGAAAGAAAGTAGCAGAGACAGAAACACTATTATTAAAGAAAGAACAGAAAACTACTGGATTTTCAAAACTAGGTACAGAATAAGAATGCAAAATCATTGAAAGTTTTGTATCCTGAAGCTTAAATCAATGGCCAAGCAGCTGAGCCAAGCCCTTGCATCATTCCTAGGTACTACAAAAAGTTGTATAGCAGGAAGTGCAGACATCTGAATAGGTTTTACACAACATTATACCATGACCCCCCATTAATATTCCAAAACGTGCATGCTCATTGTTCATCGTGCACATTGTAAATCGACTTATACTAAGGGAAAAAGGTCCGGTCGCCCAGACTTTTTCCATTAGTATAAGTCTTTTTTAAAACAATCTCTCGCTATGTTAAAGGAGTTTAACATAGCGAGACAGGTTTAAAAAAAGCAACGGACATCTCCGTTGCTTTTTTTAAAGCTGTCTCTCTATGTTAAACTCCTTTAACATAACAAGACAATGTGTAAAAAGCAACGGAGATCTTGCTTTCTCCGTTGCTTTTTTTTTTTAAACCTGTCTCGCTATGTTAAGTGGGTTTAACATAGCGAGACAGTTTTAAAATAAGCAACGGAGATCTCCGTTGCTTATTTTAAAGCTGTCTCGCTATGTTAAACCCATTTAACATAGTGAAACAGTTTGTAAAAAGCAACGGAGATCTTGCTTTCTCCATTGCTTTTGCCCACAGCTCTGATGTACTGCGTAGGCATACGCATGCGCAGTATATCAGAACTGCCGCAGAATACCAGACAGCTGCAGAAGGGCAGCAAGGAGGAATTATACAATGCCATTATTTAAGAAAAGTACTTTTTTTTTTCAATAATGTCATTGTATAGTAGCAATAACCCACTTCTGGGTATGGGTAATGCTGGATTTACCCATGGTTGGTTTTGTTTGGCCACTCGGGCTTCGCCCTCGTGACCAAACCATGCCAACCATGAGTAAATCCAGCATTACCCACACCCAGGCGTGGGTTATTGCTATAGTGTTATAGCTGCTACTGTCTTTAGGAAACAGCCTATGAGAGTTGTTATAGTCAAGAGTTCAAATGTCAGACTTCTGAAGTCATCACTCCAACAAAAGCTATATTGTAACAAGAACTGTCCAAAAAGGAAGATTAGATGTCCAGAGATATCAGTTCGGTCAAAGACCATTGATGAAGTTGTGCACATATCCAGGCAGTAACCTTAGGTGTTTTGAATGCAAACAAATGGTTTAGTTTTATATAAAAATCCAGCAACGTGCTTAATATAGTGCTATAGTTAAGTTAAAATGAACATTGCAACATAATGGGTATTTCATCATAGACTGTGTATGAAATAAATATATCTTAGAACTCCAAAAAGGAGATGTGGCTTATGAGTTTTTATGACTTCAAACTTGCAAATGCCTAGTTACGGAGATGTTCATGCTTTGTGATATACATTCCCTGTGTGAGCTCACTCTGAATAAACACCTCATGAGGGTTAGAAGCTCAGTTTCCACATGCTATATATTCTGACAAACAGCAGATGTTTAACTAAGATGAGCTGATAGTTTGTTGTGGATGTTTGGCCAGTTTTAATAGTTTTAATGATTCATTATATTTATGCCAAGTTGCAGATTTAACAGTTCCCTCATATGAACAGATTTTTGTTGCATTATTTTATTTAAAACTTTAAGTGTCTGATGCCGTGTAATAATATGCTCCTGTGTAAACACTTTAGTATTATAATGTTATCTTGTAATTTCTGTTTTTTTTTCCAATTAATTGTTTAATGAACTTCTTTCCTGAAGGTAACTGATAAAAAGAGGTGCTGAATTTTTTATGTTGCACATTTATTTCTCTGAATTTAACATATAATAACAAGGTGGGACAGTGGCTTAGGAAGAAACATTTTACATGAATTCTGATGCAGTCTTTTATGATTCAGTCTTTGAACTATAAATCTGACATGAAAGGCAATTTTCCTGTTGGTGTGAACAGTCACGTTTTTCAAACAGAATTGTATAGTAAAATTTATAATGGCAATATGGTTGGATTTCTTATGTGCCATATTGAATTCCACCTAACACAAATATGACTCTTTCTTGAAAGTCCAGAAAAGCAAGTATCTGCTTTGTTTCTAGATTAGGGAGTGAAGAGTAATGATGTGTCTTGGGTACAAGTTTTATTGGAAATGGTAGCTGTTTTGTGGAGATATTAGGATATGGCAGAGGTGTTAGGCTACAGAATGAAGATAAGATCTTGCTGTTTAAATTAAATAATAATAATAATAATTATAATAATAATAATAACTCCTGTATTTCAGGTATTTGTCAATTGCAAGGCACTGATCATCAGTGCAACTAATGAGATGGAACGTGCTATGATATGATATCATATGATATGAGTCTCAACAGACTTTCAGAAGAGGTGTGAAATGAAGTCATCATGGAAAATGATACTTAAGGATGGATATCTTCTCATTACTAAATTTGCATCTGCAATTAACAGTCAGTTTTCTTTTCTTTTCTTTTATCTCAGGAAAATAAAGGCAATGGGCACCTTCACACACAAGATTGCCTGCTGTATTTTTCTTGTTTACTGGCAGTCTAGACACTTCATTCTGTAGTATACGAGCATATTTTTCAATTTCAAAAAATAAATTCTATGATGTAGAATAAAAAGAATAATTTAAAAAAGGAAATATATTACTACTTACCATACTGAAAAAAAACATAAAATCTGCTTTATTAACTAAAAAGAGAAACATGCTTTTACTTAAGATCCAGAAGGCAACAAAATATGTTTCACTGGCATTCAAAAATCAAACATATTCAAATATGCAAAACAAGTTGTTGCTGTTGTTGTTGTGTCTTTCTGCTTTTCCTGGTTAGGGGTCACCACAGCGGAACTCCGGTCCGCTAATGATTGGTAGTTGATTTTTACTTGCCGAGTTACCAGCCTTGACGCATAACCTTCAACAAAGGTACGCCCATTCACGCATGCCTCCATGCAGAAGACGCTCTAGCTGAGAATCGAACCAGACAGCGTGTTACTGTGAGGTGACAATGTAATAACAAGTAAAAATGCTTTATATATATATATATATATATATATATATATATATATATATATATAGACATATTTTATTTTATTTATCTTTGATTGCTGTGTGAGTTCCACTAGGTCAATGGCCAATGGCTTTTTGGGGAAGACCAGAGGTGGCATTCATGCCAACTAGGGGAAATATGACCTGGAAACTGGGAAACTTCCCATGCCCTTTTCCTGTGGGTGGGGCCAAATAGTTTCTGTAGGAGGAAAGGGAATATAGAGAAGAAGAAAAGATATCTGCTGGAGGATATACAGAGCAAAGAAAGGGAAAAGTCTGGAAATGGAGATTCTGCTAATATTAATTCATTTTTGAATGTTGCAAACATTGTGGAGCTGGATTTTCCACTGTCTGAAATTATTGTTCTTCAGGAATGTGGTTTGTAGAATGTTGTTTTACAGAGCATGATATATAAAAAAGAGCCAAGTGATGAAATGGCTTTGTCTTGGTCAGAGGTAGTGGAGGAATGCTATTCTGTTACAATGCCTGATGGTAGATATCAACCAGATGCAGTTAGTGCTGGTGGAGATATGGTAGTATTTTCAGATCCACATGGAGAAGACAGGACCCAGAAAAATGCTAAATGCAGCAGTGAATGAAGCAGAAAGAAAAGAAAAAAAATTCCATAGAAACTGGAAGCCAATAAAAATGCAGACAAAAGTGATAGTATACTGCAGCAGAGTATCAGCTGAGAAAAGAAATGGCACCTGGTGAAAATTTAGGCCAGAAATGGAGACTTTATTGACAGGTATATTGTTTGGAATTCTCTAATGGTTCCACATTGCTTTTCTGGCAGTAATTTAAGGGATCTATGTCATTTAAGATCAGAGTACTTTTGTGAAATAACATTTGAAGGTTTTACATCAGCAAAACAGTTTTTGCCTTAGTTTGAGAAAAAAATAAATTTGTGAGCCATGGAAAGAGTATACAACCAATGGGAATTCTGCTTTACTCAAGAAAAACATATGTGGCACATTTCAGGACAGCACATGTAACTGAACAAGAGATAAGAGAGTATTTTAAACTGAAATGCCAGACTGTTTTTGAAGTTAAATAAAATTACTCGTGAAGGACATTTATTGAATGGGCTTGGGAGGTTTAGACCAATCTGATTGTAGTTAATTGTAGAATGCAACACTACTGTTATTTTGTTAAATTAAAAAAAAATGGATAATAAAATATATCATTTATAATACAGGGAACAACCTAAAACATATAGGTTCATAGGTTTAGAAGGCTGGTACTAGGCTATCTGCCCTAGAGCCTATACAAGCCTAGCCATAACAATTCCCTGGTTATTTCTTCCCACAGTATTTATTTCCCTGTACCCCTGTCTAGCAGGGCAAATGACATGATCCGTGGGGTGAATTTCCTATCTCCCATCCAATCATTAAGGTTCCTTTTGAAAATGTCCAAAGAGGTGCTCTGCTTGACATGTATGGGCAGTCTATTCCAGAGTCTGGGGGTCTCTGGGTCAGGAACCTATCCCTTCAGCATGTTTTGTTCATTGTGATGACAAGGTTTAGATCCCTGGAGTGTGTGTCTCTGAGGGATTGGGATTTCTTTAAGTGTAGCATGTCCAATAGCTTTGGGTTTGACATGGCCTTGTATGTTAAGCAGAGATTGCCTCTGAGTAGACGATATGCAACAGAGTATAGGTGGAGTTTTTTTAGATGGTCAGCATAGGGCATCTGCTTTAGGCCTGTGATTCTTTTAGTGAAGTATTTCCAGTTGTTGCAGATGTCTTGAGAGGTACATACCAAATGAGGCATTGTATTCTATAATGGGTCTAATGAGGGATGAGTACAGTAGGACCATGACCTCCTTTTTTCTGGATGAAAAGCCCTTAGTGATGAGGTGTGCCACATAGAAGCATTTCCTGACTGTTGTGGCGATATGGTAATCGAAGGTGAAACCACTGTCCACCTGTGTACCTACGTCTCTTATCACACTTTCAGTGTTTAGTGTACTGCCACCTATGTGGTAATTCATGGGTGCATGTTTTTTCCCAAAGAGGATAACTATACATTTCTTGGCATTGAGCTTGAGCCCATGGCTCTGGCACCAAGCTTCTGATTCTGTAAGGCCCTTTTGCAGAATATATACATTATTTGGGGATTCAATAATGGCTCCCAGTTTGCGGTCATCTGCGAACTTTGTTAACCAGAGTCCCTTAGTGTTGGCCTGTACTTCAGAGAAGTCGATGCCAAACAAGAGTGGTCCCAGGACTGAACCCTGAGGTACTCCACTTGTCACTTGTCTGGAGCTGGATTTGGAGTCAGCTACTTTTACAGTGGGGGTTCTGTCAGTAAGCCAGTTTGCAACCCATCGAGTGACGTAGGGATTAATGCCCAACTTAGTAAGTTTATCTATGATTCCAGAGTGGGGGGTGGAGTTAAAGACCTTGGCGAGGTCCAGATAGGCTGTGTGGACCACCTTACCCTTGTCCATGGCTCTGGAGACTGATTTGAAGAAGTCAATCTGGTTCGTCCCATGATAATACATTCCATGGCCTTGCAGATCAGGCTCATCAGACTGATGGAGCTGTAGTTCCCGGGATCCAAGGTGGATCCCCCCTTGTGGAGTGGAATAACTATAGCTGTGCACCATTCAGTGGGCATGAAGCCTGAGGTGAGGCTATGATTAAACATGATACTTAAGTGAGGTGCCAGTTCATGTTGTAGTTCATGTAGTACACATCCTGAGATGTTGTCTGGTCCCATGGATGCTGTATTCTTGCTTTGGAGAGTGCAATTTTTACCTGTGTGGCCATTATTACCAGAATTTGGCAATCATTCGGTACAGAGATGGGCCCTTTAGGGGGTGAGAGGGGGGTGAAGTTTGCACTGAATCGATCTGCCAGGATATTGGCAATATCCTTGGGATCAGTATATTTAATGACATTCTGTTGCAGCTCAGAGCAGATCTGAGCATTGACATTTAGATTCTTGACATAGATATAGAATGCCTTGTGGTTGTCTTTGGAATCTTTGGCAATTTTATTTTTGTAACTAGCTTTGGAGGATTTTATGAGGGATCTCAGCTTCTTACTGAGGCTGGTAAGGGAGTTTTTTGCATCCTGGGATTTTCCTCTTTTCTGCAACAGTTTCTTCCTTTTGTTGTAAAGTTTGTTTATGGCAAGGGACAACCAGATTGGCTTCTTTTTTTTTGGAGGAGAGCGTCTTGGTTCTATTGGGGATGGCATGATTCATGCAAGAGTAGATGTGCTCATACAGTGCCTTAGTGTAGGATTCAGCAGTTGAACTTTCAGTTCCCGTCTGCATGAGTGTGATGAAGTTTGTCACTTCTGACTTGAGTAGCATGAAGTTGGCTTTGGGGAAGTTTTTTATGGAGGTTTCCTTACTGGGGGTTGGGGTTGGCATGTGGATGTCAAGGGTGATTAGCTTATGGTCAGACCTGACCAACGAGGGGGTGACCATACATGTGGAGCTTTGATTTCCCATGTTGGTAATGACCAGGTCTAGGATATTGGAGCCCCTGGTGGGACTAAGGATTAGTTGATCCAGGGCGTTGGAATTTAGGAATTCCAAGAATCTTTGGGCAAAGGTGTTGGTACACAAGTAGTTTTCCCAGTTAATGGCAGGGTAGTTGAAATCACCCAGTATTAGGGTGTTTGGTTGTATCTTAATATTTTCCAGTATGTTTAGAAAGGTGTAGTGAGAATCTTGGGGCATGGTGGGGGATCTGTAGCAAGTTACAATTTGGATTGCAGTCTTACGTAGTGTTAGTTGCACCTGGAGAATTTCAGACTCATTGTGTGGGCAACTAGCCTGGTGTTGTGAATATCCTTGGTGAATATGGATACTCCTCCACCTTTAGTGTTTCAGTCCTGGTTTGGTGGCTGAAAAGTGTGTGAAGAGTTGTAGCCTGGTATTGCAGGGGTGCTCTCTGGAGCCTTGAACCAGGTCTGAGTTACTGCACAGATATCGATGTTCTCCATTTTTAGGAGTGCCTCGGAAAAGTGCATTTTGAGGTTTACACTTCTAGTATTGAGTAGCATTACCTTCAGATTTTGCATGCTTGTACCTGGTACGGTGGTGGTTTTGTCCTTTGAACTTTGCCTAAAAATGGCACTATACAGGTGCCAAGAGCCTTAGCCAGCAACCTGAATCCTAGGACCAAAAGGTGCAGACCATCTCTGGCAAAGCATTGTGGTCTGTCAATCATGTCGTCCAGGGCAGACAGATACTGAATCCCCTTTGAATGACACCAGATGCTTAGCCAATTGTTGAAGTCAATCATTTTGTCCTTATACTGTGGTATCATTCTGGGTGAAGGCAGGATGCTACTCAGGGCTAGGGTCATATCTGCCTGGGCCAAATGATCTGAGAGCTCTTCCATGTCTCTTTTCATGTAGTCCAGGGAGGTATGTCTCAAGTCATTCACTCCAACACGAACAATGACAGAGTCATATTTGTACTTGTTGTGGGGTGACCTGAATGCATGCATTATGTGGCATATCCTGGCATCCGACAGGCAGCTGACTTTAATTTTCTCCTTGTTCAGGCTGGTGAGAGAGACATCAGTGTGCCTGACTATAGCATCACCTATGACTAAAGTGTTGGGTACATTGTCTTGCCTTAGGGGCTGTTGTTGGGTAGTACACTGGTGTTGTGAGCTATGTGACACTGTGAAAGTAGCAGACTCCAAATCCGACTTCAGATCAGTGACAAGTGGAGTACCACAGGGTTCAGTCCTGGTTCCTCTCCTGTTTGGTATCTACTTCTCTGAAGTACAGGCTAACACAGAAGGTTTTTGGCTAACAAAGTTTGCAAATGACTGCAAACTAGGAGCCATAATCGAAACTCTTAATGATGTAGACATACTACAAAAGGGCCTCACTGAGACAGATGCCTGGTGTCAAAGCCATGGCCTGAAGCTCAATGCCAAAAAGTGTACTGTCATCCCCTTTGGTAAAAACTCTTTACCCATGAACTACCACATAGCTGGTAGTCTACTTAATGCTGAAAATGTGATAAGAGACCTTGGGACACAGGTGGGCAGTAGTCTCTCCTTTGATAATCACATTGCCACAGTGGTCAGGAAATCCTTCTACGTGGCTCACCTCATCACAAGGGATTTCTCATCCAGAGAAGAGGAGGTCATTGTTTCCCTCTACTCATCACTCATTAGACCCATTGTAGAGTACAACGCCCCTTTTGGTATGTACGTCACAAGACATCTACAACAACTGGAAAGGCCACAGAAATACCTCACAAAGAGAATTACTGACCTCAAATTGATGCCCCACACAGACCATCTCAAAAAACTCCAGCTTTATCGCCTACTCTGAGGTGATCTCTGCCTAACATACAAAGCTATGTCAAACCCAGAGCTGTTGGACATGCTCCACTTAAAGAAATCCCAATCCCTCCGAGCTACCACATCATTTCAGGAAGGGTCAACACAATAAACAGAACATGCTGGAGGGTTAGATTCCTGTCCCAGAGACTTCCCATACTCTGGAACAGACTACCTATCTATGTCAAACAGAGCTCCTCATTAGCACTCTTCAAGAAAAATCTTGATGACTGGATGGGAAATAGGAAATTCACCCCAGGGATCACTTCTGTGGCTCTGCTCGACAGGGGCACAGGAAAATAATTTTCTTGGGTGGCCAGGGTACATTTTTGGCTAGGCTTATATAGGCCTAGGGCCAATAGCCTAGTACCTACCTATGAACCTATGGTTGTGATTGGTGTTTGTTTGCGTTTCGGCTCTGGAGGTCCTTGTTGCTTGGGCAGGTTAATGTTAAGGGCTCCACATATGTGGGTTTAGTGTTGCTATGTGTGGGTGTTAGTGGTGTGGGTTTAGAAGGGCTATGTGTTGCTTGAGGTGTAGTGCAGGTTTTAACCTTCTCCTCTTGACTGTCTAGCACAATCTTGGGTGGAGAGAGCTTTGCTTCCAGTTTGGCTATGTAACTGCATGTCTCGCAGGTTGTAGTGTTGGGTGGTAGGAGAGGGTTGTCTGTGTGGTGTGTGTGATGCTTATGGTCATTTAATACAGGTTTGCCCTACAGCAAAAAAAAAAAAAAAAGATGCACATGGTGTACAGAAACTGGGCATTCAATTAAAGACTATAAAATAACTTCTGGAAAATGTTGGTGGCGGGTGCTTTTGGTTTCATTGCAAATGATTGTTTGAAACTGTTAAAAATGATGAAAGATCTGTTGGAGTGGGGGAAGTAATTTACAAAAAAATGTTATACATGAGCTACCTGAAGTGAAATTGAATGAAACAGAATGAAACTGAAACTGCAGTGTGTAATGAGGAAAGGACTGAGAAGCATTATGACTGCAAACATAAAATATCTATAAAACTATAAATGATGATGAAAGTGAGGAGGAGACAGAGGACTGAAAGTGTGCAATACTACTGGAAAGGGAGTAAGGAAAATAAAGTTTTTTACAGCAAAACAATATTGCAAATACTCAGAAGGGAGAACTTGAATGTTATAGTAATAAATGCTAATAGCATATAGAGTGAAAGAAGGCCTTTAATATTGCTGAAATAGAGTTAAGAGCAAAAGGTTGATATAACATGTTTAGAAAATAGTAGTTTTTAAAATAAGGTAAGGGGATAGGATTGCCATAATGGTTAAGGTATTTACATCACAGATACATGGTACAAGGTTTAATTCTGACCTCCAACTTTTGTTTAGGGCTGTAATAGTCTGCAAACTAATAGACTACTATTAACCTATGAACCTACAAAAGGCCAGATGGAAAAATTGTAGGGAAAGAAAATTGTGTGGAGTTTTGTAAAGACACTTTTTAAGGCAAATCAATATTATTTAAGAATAAAGATGCATGTGTTGTGATTTCGGAGAGGTGAGAAGATGTATGGAATGTTCATCTATACATACACAAACAGGAAAAAGAGGATGGGTGCGAATGAAAAGATAACTGAATCTGTAACAGTTCAAATAGATATTATAGTGCTAGTGGACTTTAACTGTATTCTGAGAAAATGTACAGGAAAAATAAATATTGATATGAAGACAGTTATATGTTAAAATATGGAAAATTACAGTTAGAGAAGGAATGAACGTATAGATATACAAGGGGACATTTGAAGACAAAAGCATATTGAGTTATTTTGTCAGAGGGTTTAAAAGAGATACAAGAAGGAAAGAAAAAGGTGTATTTTTCTAAACATGCTACTATAGGGATTGAGTTAAAGCTTATGAATAGTGGATTAGAAAAGGTAAGGACAAAAAGACACTCACATGGGGAAATTAGTAAAACAGAAGAGTTTAAGGAGAAATGGACATTTTATGGAAGGACCATTAGTCTTTGAGACATTTTATAAAACTTAGTCATATCGGTGGATAGTGTACAAGGAGATTTCAAAATGAAATATTTGAAGATGAAAAGGAATTTTTGGAGGAAGAAAAGAAAAGGACTATGTAAGTACCCTGCAGGAATAGAGCAAGCTTTACATACACCAGAGAAAGGAGAGGTTCCCGTATAATAAAAAACAAGGAAAAAGTAAAAGCTATGATAAGGAGGCAGAGAGGTTTGTTTTCGGAGCAGGACAGAAGTGACACAATTTTTTGGTAAGGATATGAAGGTAGATGAAGAAAAGATGATATGTATGTATGCTGGATAAAGAGGGTAAAAGACATTATGATCAGGAGGGTATTATGAGAGTTGTAGATGAGTATGTGAGTGAATTATATGAAAGAGAAATAATAAAAAGGAAAATTAAATTGGGGAATTAAGAAACAACAGTAATGCATCAACAAATGAGTTACAGAAAAAAAATAAGTAGAGTTGAATTGGATAAGCTGTTAAAAAAAGTAAATATGGATAGTGCACCTGGGCAAGATAGACTACCAATGAACCTATGAACCTATGGTACAGATTTTATGGAAATATGAGGGATGAACAGAAGTATGTAATAATGGAATTAATGAATGAGTGTTTTGAACAAGGGATATGAGATGGAGAGTTGCTGGGGGTAAGAAGGTTGCTTTAAAAAGGGAAAAAGAAATGGGAGGTCACTGACATTAAGTAATGCAGATTATAAGTTGGTTCTTTAAACATTGAAGAAGTGGTTTGGGAAATAATGGATGTGCTGTATGAAAGAATTTATAGGGTGGAGAGACTACAACAAAGACATATGTTAGCTATAATAAAAGAAGTTGTTGACTGTATTGTGAGAGAAGAAAGTGAGTGTAAGGTAGTTGGCTGTGATATGAGAAAAGTATTTGATAGTATAGAACATGTTAGTACAATGGAAATTATTCAAGAGGATGTACTGGGGGAACTGGAAAACTTGTTACATTCTGTTTATGTCAATATGTGAGATAAAGTACTTGTTTATGGATGGATTGGTTAGGGGTTGTGTATGAATAGGTAAGTGAAGCAAATGTTCCCTATTCATGGAGTTTTATTTTCATTAGTTATGATTGTGATCATATTAAGATACAGAAATAGAGAGGTGAGATGGATGAATAGAAAATAAGTGATGTGGTAAGAATTCCAGTATTTATAGCATAGGATGATGATTCAGTTATAATTTCTTAGAATAAAGCGTGGGTTAAGGCAATGATTAATACAATTGATAAAGCATAAAGTAAAGTAGAATTAGGGTTGAACTAACAGTTGGATAATAGTAAAGGCTCTAGAGATGCTATAACAATCAGGAAATATATATTTCAGAGTGTGAGATAAGTATAATGGTGACTAAGTTTGGAAAAGATAGGTAGAACCATACTTCTCAACTGTCCAGATTTTCACAGAATGTCCAGATTTCTGCTTTGGATTTGTAGTCTGTTTCTTATAAAAGTTGTGGTTTTCTTGCAAATTACACTGAGGATTTAAGGCACTAGATAATAACATAGATTTGAGACTCAGATTTCATATCCTTCCGAAACTGCATGTTAACACAGATCTTGTTATTCTACCATTTTTCTATGCATATAAAAACAGTGGGCAGGATTCACGAAGGCTTGCACGGAGTGTAAGAGACGTGTAACACTCCATGCAAGCCTCGCGATCCAGGAACAGCCCTAAACTCCGTGTAAGAGACCAGCTAAAACGTCTCTTACACGGACTGGGCGTGGATATGCTAAATACCTCACTTGCAGCCAAAAGGTATGCAAATGAGGTATATTAGCGATCCACGAAGCAGAAACCAGCCCGTGTAAGAGATGTTTTAGCTGCAGAAATGTACTCAGTTGACAACTGAGTACGTTTCTGCAAAAATCACAATGGAGCCATGTCAGCTCCAAATAAAGGGTGCATATGTGTCAGGCAGCATGCCAATGGCCAAATATGTGGCCATTGGCAAGGTAACCCGATGCAAAAATTATAAAAATATAGGTTTTTTTTTTAAACGCACAGCAGCCCCGCGCAAACGGGTTGCGCTGTATAAAACATAAAAATGAAGGTTATAAACCCACTGTGAGCGTGTTTCTGCTGGTATGCACGCTGCTCCCCCCTGAGGAAACAGAAAGGAAAAAGGAAGCAACAGAATTAGTAGGAAGCTAGCAGGGAATACTGCTGGAGCTAGCAGGTGAAAACAATTAGAAGCAGGCAATTACACAGGCAGAATAGTAGCCCAGCCCAGCACTTAAAACTCTGCAAACAGCAGTGCAGGATGTTTCTCTCAAGAGACACTGCAAGACAGGAGTAAGCTATTAGAAGTGAAAACTGAAAAAGCTGAACCCAGAGCAGAAATGCTAGGGGCTGCCATAGCTGTCATAAGGAGACATAGGCGACTTGCTGAGGGTGGTGACAATGCAGATGGTGCCAGACAACCCACGGTGAGGAGACGGAGAAGAGTGTTCAGGCCCAGGGTCACCTACCACGGGTTACATGAGCTGGAGATAGTAGAGCGCTATAGAGTGGACAGAGAGCTCCTGCAGCAAATAGTTGAGCTGTGCAGGCCACGCCTCACACACAGAACCAACAGAGGGGAACCCATCCCAGTGGAAACCAAGGTATGTGTTGGCCTAAGAATATTAGCAACAGGTATCTTCCAAAGACCAACTGGTGATATGATGGGGATATCACAGGCATCAGCCTCCAGGGTACTGCACCAGTTCCTGGATGCCATGTCAGCACATGTCGGTGATCATGTATATTTCCCCAATGCCCGTGAGGTATTGGCCAGCAATATGCGTCTCTTCCAGCAAATAGCAGAATACCCTGAGGTAGTGGGTGCAATAGACTGCATGCACATACGCATCAAAGCACCAGCCGGTGAGTGGGGTAGGGCCTACATTAACCACAAGGGCTTCCCCTCCATCAACTGCCAGGTCATGTGTGATGCCCAGGGCATAATAATGAATGTGTGTGCTGGCTGCCCTGGGAGCTACCATGATTCCCACATCTGGCATTTGACGCAGCTGTACCAGACATTTGCCAATGGGGACATCCCGCACGGACACCTAGTGGGGGATGCAGGTTATGCACTGGAGCCGTGGCTGATGACACCCATCAGAAACGCACACACACCTGAACAGGAACGCCATAATGAGGCACATGCACAAACACGTAATGTAATAGAGCGTGTGTTTGGGCTGCTCAAGTCACGGTTCTGGTGTCTGGACACATCTGGTGGAGACTTGCAGTACACACCAACTACATGTATCCAAATTGTCATGGTATGTGCTATGCTACATAATATGATCTTGCGAAAACAGCTGCAGCAGGACCAGCATAGGGCTGGGCCAAACAGCCCCCCACCATTGCCAAGGCCATAACAGGCAGAGCGTGACTTGGAGGAGGAACAACCTGAGCCTGCCCCAGTAGGCAGAAGGAGGCATGCCCAGTATGCCCTGGCCTTGGCAAAGAGGCAATGCGTAGCACATACACTGGCTCAGTAGGAACCCTGGGAATGATCCCCCCTCTGACTCACTCAAATAATAACAGGGATGCCTAAAATGACATGACCTGCTCACAAACATGTACAGGGAGTGTAATATGTGCATCCGACAGAGGCAGCCCTGCAGCACCACCTGAGGCATGAATGCCATGTGTTAAGTAATGTAACACCATGTACTATATGCACACCTGAGGACCCTGACTAACATCCACCCTCACCAAGCATGAACCCACAAAATGACAATGGGATGATCAATTGCAATAACTGGCTGAAGTAATGCAGTTAGTCAAAGGGGAGACAATGTGTTCCAGCCTGGGAAGACATGCAGAGCATGACATGATGCACCACCTGCTAGGGGTGGCATGCACCTATCAGTCCAGGCCCCATGGATACTGGCAAAGGCTGTCAGTACCCACAGCATGCCCTGAATAGGTAAGTCTCAAAACACAAACCCACCTTCATAGGTACCACAAGGGATAGGAACCTAGATGTAATGCTACCCAATGCCGGAAGTCTAAACAGCAAGATGTGTGCAATGTAAACGCACACAGTATGGAGAATGTAGATATCAGTCCTGTAATAGAAAACTGGGTCAAGGCTCACATCAGCACCCTAACACTACCAGGTCACACCTCATACTGTGCTGTACAGCCACAAAACATGGAACAAGCTACAAAAGGAGGGTGACTAGCAATAAATGTCAAGGATAACCACACCCCCATGTTGGTACCGCAACAAGAAGCAGCATGGATTAGCCATGGTCAAATACCAATGGCTAAAACTGCCTCCCAGTATATAGCCTGCTGCAGACTACTGTCCTAATACCAGGAACTGCACCTGGCCTATGTTGGAATACATGAATATATCAAGCCCCCCAAACCGCATTATATTGCTTGACTGAAAATACCCAGACATACACTGGGAGCATTATACTAGCACCAACACAGTAGGAGAAAAGTTCCCAGAATCCATAAACCAAAATGCCCAGGAACAACGTACCACTCCCACAAGAGGGGTAAGCATACTGGATGTGATAATCAGCAACATGTGTACTGGATGGCAAGATGAGAAGTGTATCCCTCACTGGTAAGACCAGACCATAGAGTAATCACACTAGATATACACATCCTGACCACAGTCCCTGGCCAGAAAACCACAGTGAAAAACATGTGTAAAGCATAGGTTGCACCCCTCCAAACCGATGTGGAATCCATGAAAGGCCCTGTGCAAGTGCGGAATATGGGACACACCGCAGAACATGTTATACAGGCATTCCATGAACACAGCCAGGAATGCTTGGAGTATGCAATCACAAATAACAACAAGACACAATGCCATACACGCAGGCATCTGGCATGCTGGACTCCAGCCATTACCAAACCATGCAAGAGAATGAGGAAGCTACTACATGATAGAGCAAACATAAAAAGGGAAGTAATCACTGATCAGTAGTATGGCAATAAAATATGTCCACACATACAATCCACTAAGGCCAGCCACAACAAGTAGAATCTGTGAATCCAGAGGCAATGTGACACCTGCCCCAAGTACACAAACAACCCACAACTCCCCCCAATAAATACAAATATATGTGAGAGATGCAACCATGTATCGAAACCGGAGGCTGAGCTCCCCCAACTCAGTACTGTCAAAACTAGTCAGGAGGAGAAGGTAACCACATACACCACAAACCCAGTCCCACATAGACCTATCACAACTGTAAACCAAACACATAAACACAGAAAACATTCCCGGAGGCCCTAATTACAAACACACCACACCAACAGAAGCCTCCAAAGCAGATCCCAAGCAACCACAACCTCCAAACATAGCACATGCAACACATAGTACACAAAGCTGGTGTGCCAAACAGTCACAGGCCAGAAGGAGAAACAACATGCCTGATACAGTTGTAATAGGTGTCTGTATAGGCAGACACACTGCTGTCCCACTCACCAGACTGAACAAGGGAAAGGGTACAGTAAGCTGCCTGTAGGCTGCCACAATATGCCACATAACACAAGTATGTAGGTCACCCCAAAGCAAGCAGAAATATGATGCACTCATTGTCCATGCTGGTGTGAATGACCTGAGATGTACCTCCCTGGACTACATGAAAAGAGACATGTATGAGCTCTCTGAGTATGTACCCCAGGCCGGTATGACACTGGCCGTATGCAGCATCCAACCCTCACCAAGAATGATGCCACAGTACAAACACAGAATGATCATCTTTAACAGGTGGCACAGTTACAGCTGTCAGTCCAAGAGGGTCTAATGTCTGTCTGCTTGAGATGTCATGCATGACAAGCCATGCTGCTGTTCCAGGGATGGCTTGCACCTGTTACCCCTGGGCGTCTGGATACTGGATATGGCCTTTGCCACTTCCATAGAGCCGTACGTAGGCAAGGCCAAAAAGACTACCCACCACCCTAGAAAGCATAAGTGGTAAGAAACATAAGGGTAATGCTGACCAATGCCAGATGTGTATACTGCAATATGCATGCCCCTGAGGCACTTCCCAGTATGGAGAACATCGATGTCTGTGCAGTGACAGAAGCCTGCTGCACATCCAGACAGAGGCACAGTAAAGAAAATCATAAATGGCCATAATAGTCACATAGCAGGGGGCGGCGAAAGATACACACACTCTGGCTTGGCTTACTAATGCCCTAGGGTGGATAGCCTAGTATGAACCCATGAGCCTATGAAGATACAAATTGTACAGGACACTAAGGATAATCACAAGGCTTACTTAACTGATGGTAGGAACCATGTTGGGAATCCACAGATATGCTCCGAATCACACAGATTACAAACGACATACCAAACACACACACATATTGCCAACATACAACCTGACAGGTGCAGTGCAACCCCCCCCCCCTCCAGAATGCAAAATATCTATCCCAGCAGACTGCTGGTCCCCTGACATTGCAGATGCTGAGGTAACAGCCATCATCTGCAAAGCAAAACACACAGCAGCAAAGGTATGTGATGGTGTCCTGGGCTGAGGCCAAAATGGACTCCAAGAATAATGGAATGCCAAATCACACTACTGCCCAATGTCAGCCTTACCACAGGATATGTACCCAAAGAGCAGTGTACAACAACAGTGGTCCTTCACAACAAAGGTGTTGCCTGAATGGATACTGCAAACTACCACCCCAGGATCCTGACAAGCTTGGTCTGCACAGCTATGGAAAGGATCAGTATGTACCGCAGACATAAAGCTATCGTGGACCTACTGATACCGGACCCTACACAGTGTGGCTGTTGTAACTGTAGATCCTGCCCCTAAACATGTTTGACCCATTTGAAACAGTCATTAAGGTCATTGATGAGGGCAATGTGGTCCACACAGCGTAGCTGGACCGTGCATATGCTTCCAGACAATATCCTACGAGATCAGTATGGATATGTTCACCAGCTTAAATATATACCCCTATGTCAGTAGAGAGGTTGCAAACCAGACCAAGGACAGAACTGACATGGTCAGACATGCTGCATCCATGTCAGACTACAAAGCAGATATGAGTGGCATCCCACAAGGCTTGGTCCTGGGACCCCCCCCCGTTCCGTATATATGTCCCATAGGTACAGGCCAACATGGAAGGACTGTGACTGAATATGTATGCAGAGGAGTAAAAACAGCCCACCATATCCGACCCTCAGCTGACACAAGCAACCCACAAAAGGGCCACCTAGAAACAGACAACTGGAGCCATAGCCATGTCAGCAAGCTAATTGCAGAACTGTGTATAGACAACCACCTTGGATATACAGTAAGTGCCCACAAATTACCACACAGGTGTTAACCCATTATGTACCTAACATGTAATGAGAGACCTGGGGACACAAGGTGATAGATATCCTGCACTGGACAAACATGTGGCTGTAGTGTTCGCAGAAACATACCATATACCCACCCAATCATGAAGGTTGTCAGATGTAGATAAGGGGAGGTCACTGTGGCTTGCAGTCATCCTTCATCAGCGTCACAATTGACTACAATAGTCCCTGTGGGATATACCTCTGCAGACACCTCCATCAACTGTAAAGTCCACAACAGTACCCCACCAGGAGTAGCAAAGAGCATGAACAGATGCCATGTGTTGATAAAACAACAAAACCACCAGCTCGACCAACAGAAAAAGTAGGATGAAAAATGGAGAACCCAGTAGAACAACTCAAGTATAATGCTCCAAACAAAAATAGCGTAGTCACTTTTATTAAATGCTTTCGTCAAATGACTTCATCAGAAAACTGCTACAAAGTGCTAGTGTGCAATAAATACTTCAGCAAAAAACAATTATTCAGTTACGCAATAATTCAATAAACGTGTTAAAAACTAATCAAATTTTCTAGTTGGTTAAAAAACTATTCATAGTTCTCTAAGTAAAAAGGCTCATAGCAACATCCTTGTTAATACACAATCTACGGTCCTGCAAAAAACACTTTATATTAATGGCGTCATTTAAACCCGGAGGTTTATCTGACCTTAGCTTGATTTGCCACAAGGTCTCCCTCTGTTCTATGTAGTTTTTGTAGTCACCACCCCTTAAATCTAAATTGCATACTTCAAGAATAGAAAACAAAAACTTTTTGAAGTTATGACATTCTCTAGAATGCTTATATAATGCGTTGGTCTCATCATGCTTCTTAATACAATATAGATGTTCACGGATACAAGTCTTTAGACTTCTAGTTGTCATTCCTACATAGAAACTGGGGCAGGTACTGCAAGTACCAATATAAACTACCCCTTTGGTGTTGCAATCCACGTGTTTTGGAACCTCCAGTGTTTTATCTAAAGTATCAACTACTATGTAAGGACCTACTGCTATAAATCTACACATATTACAATGATTACATTTAAACATACCTTTCCTACTAGATATTAATTGACATTGATCCGCAAGATTCGTCTCGTGACATTCCAGGGCCTTTTTAAAATTATAGTTGTTTCTAAAAGTAAATCTCGGTCTAACTCCCAAAATGTTAGTCATATCATGATTACCCTGTATAATTTTCCAGTTAGTTTCTATCAAACGTCTAATGTCAGAGCTATTTATACTAAGATCAAGTGAGCATATCAGTTCACTGTTCCCTGAATCATTACCCTTCTTTTTAACTAAAAAAGTAACATCTTTAAAATCAACCATATTTAAAATTGCTTGATACTGTGTGAATCTTTTGTTCTCAATCTCCTTCACAATATTTTCCAATAATAATTCATTATAACCCCTGTCAAGGAAAAGCTTTATAATAAACTTAATTTCTGAACTGAGGTCACAATCTCTGGACGTCATCCGACATGCCCTAACTAATTGTCCTTTGGGGATGTTTCTAATAGTGTGTTTACAGTGCCCACTTCTATAATGAAGGTAGCTATTTGTGAAGGTGTTCGTTCGATGTATTCGACTGTGAAACCTATGGTCAGTGGTATCCCACCATAATTGTATATCCAGAAAATTGACCAACAGACCCATATCTCCAATAGTAAATTTCAAAAAATCAACCGTAGAATTTATTTCGGTAACAAAGGAGTTAGCCATATCATGGTTCCCCTCCAAAATAAATATCAAATCGTCCATGAAACGGCAATAAAAGGAAATATGGAAAATATTCCTTATTCTGTCCAAATGTTCCCTTTCCCACCAGGTCATGACTAAATTAGCGTATGCCGGTGTTGTAGGGGAACCCATTGCCACCCCTCGTTTTTGCTTAAAAAAAGTTTCACCAAATAAGAAAAAATTATTGTGTAATACAATATCTAATAATCTACAAATTATAGAAACACTGTTGGCACTATAATTGCTACTTGTGGTCAATAAGGTTCTAATAGCTTCTACCCCTTCTTCGTGGGGAATACTGGTAAATAGTGATACCACATCCGTGGTTAAAATAATAAATCTGTCAGAGTCAAAAACAGAAGTATCCATATATTCTTTAACCTTTGCTAAAAAATGCCAAGAATCCTTAATGAAGGATTCCTGTTCACAAACCAAGGGACCCAAAGTAGCATCTAACAAAAGAGAAATCCCCTCCGTTATAGAGTTGGGGGAAGAAACTATGGGTCTAAATGGTGGGTCTGAAAGGCTTTTGTGTATTTTCGGGATCCCAAATAGGACCCCTATCTTAGGATGTTCATTAACACAAAAATTATACATGTCAAAAGTAATTTCCCCAGACATTAATGCCTCATATAAATGATAATGAATCAACCGATATTTTTTCTTAATCTCAAATAAAGGAATAACTTCATATTCTTCACTGTTATTTAAAATTTCTAACATTTTTTGTTTATACAGTCGCTGTTCCATGATCACAATGTTACCCCCCTTATCACTCTTCATAAATCTTAGCAAATGATTTTTTTCGCACAATTGCTGAAATGCTGTTCTTTCATTTAAACTCAAATTATGCCTAAAATAATTTTTGCCTGAAAGAACCACATCAAGTTCTTTCAAACATACTTCTTCAAAAACTTTCAGAGTGTGTATCAATTGAGGATTGTAAACAGATGGCTTTCTTAAGGCATTATTAGCCTCTGGAATATTACACATTAAATAAGACAAATTTAATTTTCTGACATATTTTTTGATGTCTACCACTGTTTTACCAAAATCAGCCCTGACAGATGGAACAAAATTCAAGCCTAACCTCAAAATGCTCAGTTCACCTTCAGTAAAAACTGTGTTAGTCAAATTTATGATGTCAAAATTATTACTGTTAGAAACTAACGATGAATGTCTCACACATCGTCCCCCGAGGAATTGGACGAAAGAAATGTCCGACTCCTTGTGAATACTGTTTTTTTTGGGGGCAGATGGATTCTTCTTCACTAAAAAAGAAGAAGAAACAGAAGGATCAGTCGCTGGCCCACGTAAAACAGTATTAGTCCTAGTCGTATTGCCACAGTCATCAAGCTCTTTTTCAACCAAGTTGTTACCAACTGAGACAGAATCCCCAGAATTATTGTCAGTCTCGCCATCCACAGTGTTGACAAAAACATTGCTACCTTTGTCAGGGACAGTCATTTTCTTAATTCCACGTTCTTTATTCAATACTGTAAAGCTATTACTATTAACATCGGAACTAACGGTGGAAACCACCGTACTATAGTTCCGCCTGTTACTACTACCAAAATAACTGGTGTAAACTTTCTTGTTGTTATTATTGGTGTTGTTGATGTTATTTTTGTAACCACTGATAAAATTATCGAAGACAGTACCTTGTTCATAAGAAGCAACATCACGGAGCAACTTCGAATGCTTCCGGTTTGTCACCTCAATCGAATGCTTCTCAATTTCATCAGATAAATTGTTAAAGAAATCAACTTTATGGCTCTCCATTAATACACTATTGATGTCTTTCTCCAAACCAGCAATCTCTTCTTTCAATAACAGCAATTTGGCCCTGTTGTTATCCATTAGAAGCTCAAGAAACTTTAACCCAGCTTCATTAAAAAAATCAACTAGTAACTTAAACATAGAGTCGCCCTTGTTAACACCATTAGGGCATTTAAAGAACCTAAGCCCCTTAGGTATTATTTTGAGCTCTATACATCGTTGAAAATAACAATTTTCTAAATCAATGGAGCGGTACCTTTTTAATAATTTGGCCAAAACGTCTCATTTCTTGTTAATTCCTTCCTCATTGAGAACGTGTTGGTAGTGCTTCACGTCGTTGAAGGGATTTAAAAAATTATCCAAAATAGATTTGAAGTTACAACCCATAACACCACGACCTTCTACTTCCATAAGACGGGCTGTTCGTTCACTGCCAAAAGGCTGTTTATGAGGATGTTTGTGGTTAACTCATTCCTCATCGGTTACATCAACGACAGTGTCCATTTCAACAAAGGACCCAGCTGGACTAAAGGCATTCGCCGCACTTCTACTTGCTTCAGCTCTATTAACTAAAAACTTCAAAGAGTTTTTTATGTCCATCAAAGTTGAAAGAAATACATTCTCGACGCCTTCCACAGTAGTACCTGGTGTCGGATGAATGGACAGATTTAATAAAGGTTCGTCTCCATCTTCAGCCACAGTGGAAAAATCAACAACTGATAAAACAACAAAACCACCAGCTCGACCAACAGAAAAAGTAGGATGAAAAATGGAGAACCCAGTAGAACAACTCAAGTATAATGCTCCAAACAAAAATAGCCTAGTCACTTTTATTAAACGCTTTCGTCAAATGACTTCATCAGAAAACTGCTACAAAGTGCTAGTGTGCAATAAATACTTCAGCAAAAAACAATTATTCAATTACACAATAATTCAATAAACGTGTTAAAAACTAATCAAATTTTCTAGTTGGTTAAAAAACTATTCATAGTTCTCTAAGTAAAAAGGCTCATAGCAACATCCTTGTTAATACACAATCTACGGTCCTGCAAAAAATACTTTATATTAATGGCGTCATTTAAACCCGGAGGTTTATCTGACCTTAGCTTGATTTGCCACAAGGTCTCCCTCTGTTCTATGTAGTTTTTGTAGTCACCACCCCTTAAATCTAAATTGCATACTTCAAGAATAGAAAACAAAAACTTTTTGGTGTCTGCAGACACCTCCATCAACTGTAAAGTCCACAACAGTACCCCACCAGGAGTAGCAAAGAGCATGAACAGATGCCATGTGTTGCCTGAGTAAACAAACTGCAGCTTCACACACTGCCATACTGCCCAGCCAGAGGCAAGCTGTGCCGGATGTATGAAGCCATGCCCAAGCTGGAATCAATGAACATGCTGCACCTTGTACAATCTGAATGGCAGTGAGCTATGCACATGAGAGACCTGAACCCCAGCACTGACATACATAGGACAAGCTGTACAGAATGATCCATAACACAGAAGGCACCCCCACTCTTGAGTAAACTCCCAGTACAGGTTAGCCAGAGAGTCACCTATCGACAACCCTCAAGAGGAATCCCGATGAGTGGATGGGAGATGGTAGGTTAACCCTGGGTATCACTGTTATGTCAGAGGTAGACGGAGGCACAGTATACTAACCATGACATATGTCATGGCAAACTCCAGTTACAATGTGTGTCGAAGGACAAACACACCCTGTGACTAGCATCAGAAATGGCCTAGGGAACATCGCTAGTGTTTGCCAATGTCCACCTATGTTGTGGAATACACTACCAATGTTGGACGAGCCTGGTGTAGGTAGTCCATATGTGAACATAATGCAACATGGTCATATGTGCACAACTGGCCCCTACACAGTCTGTTGTGCTCACTATGAAGATGTCAAGCAGTGATAGGACTAAGGCCCAGGATACTGTCCACCACAGTGAAAGTACTGAACCGGTACACTATACGGTACTACAGTGATAGGTCATTATGAAAGTATGTTGACAACTGTCTGCAAAGTATCCCATGCAATCCCTGCAGGCACAGTATAATCCCTGTTGTGGCAGACATGAAGCAGTTGGCCAGTTAGTACACAACATGACACCCAACACACAACCATAAATGTGAGATATTGTTGAAGTTCACGCACACCCAAATATGTGGTGGACTTCAGAGTTCAACATATGGAAAGCTCACACTGGGCATGCTCGCACACTTTGATAAATGAGGCATATGTCAGACAACATGCCATGGAAAGGCTGAACTGGGCATGCTCACACACTTAGGCCATATCTCCGTTTAGCAGTTGGCCACACATATCTGGTATTTGTACGTGTCATTCCAGGAACCAACCACAACACAGCAATCTGCCCAGTGCACACAGTAAATGACTACAGAGACATAAGTGATATAGTGGATCACCCTCATTTTCAAACATCTTCCACAGATACACAAGTTGTTCATAGGAACAGGGAATGCTATGGCAATAAAAACCTGCAAACAGTATAACAGCACAACAAATATTGTGCATCTGACAATTGAACATATGGGTGTAGAGGTCAATACTAGGCTTGTTGCCCTAGGGAATGACAGCTTAGCCAGAGTGTACCTAGCATCTGCATCCCCGGTACAGTAGGCTACTGTGCCACTGTAAAGTAGGTCACATAAGGCAACGTGTGAGGCTAGTGAGCTGTGCCTCTGTCAAGCAGGGGCACAGTGGAGATCCCAGGGTTTGAATGTGCTAAGCCACAGCCATGTTGTTGGTGTGTGCTGGAAGAGGGTTTCTGAGGACCTCTGACAGTAAGTGGCCATCAATAACAGACTGAGGGGAGCCCTTTCTGCATTGTCTGGACAATTCCACTGTCAACACTGTGTTGTGATGATTATGTGGGAATGAAGTGTCGTGCTGGAACTGTTCACAGATGTCCTCCCTCTGTGGGCTACAGCTCTGCAATGTATTAGCTCACTCTGTCTGTTGGACGGCTCATATGTGGCTGGTGTACACCTGACAGGTGTCTTGTTGTGGAGCAGTCATGGGTATATGTGGGATAGCATGATCAATGCAAACCTTACACATGCTCATAGAATGCAATTGTCAAGGATTATGCAGAGTGGCCAGTATAGTCCCCCAGCATGAGTCCTTTGAAGTCGTCCACCCCAGTCTTCACAAGTGTAGAGTCTGCTTGTGCTAAATACAGTTTGTGTGCAGTGACAACCTTGCCTGGGGGTGGGATATGGATGTCCAGGGAAAGGTGGGTATGGTCAGATATCAACAATGGTGGTCTACCTCTAGTGTGGAACAGTGAGTACCCATGTTGCAGATGGACAGGTGCAATATGTATTCCCCCATGTGGCTGTGGTGTGTGGTTCTGCCATAGCACATGGACCCACAAATTGTAGTGGCTGTATGGTAAAGTGGTAGAGGCCTGAGTAGTTCTCACACACAATATGCCTGTACCTGATGTTAACAACTGGAATGGTGTATGTGAACACCTGCATATCCCGGCACTGTTCCCAGGGAAGCAAACTGTGTGTCCTGGATGTGGGAGTGGTGTTCTGGACTGGTTGTGTTGTGTGTTACAGGTCCTGTGGTCATGAAGCATGGTATAGAACATAACCTGCCAGTGCGATGTGCATATCTGACCCTGACGTAGGTGGCTGCAAATGCATATATATGCTATCCCCAACCTGACAGGTAGTACTAGATGTACATACCTCTGTAGAAATAAAGATGTCAGCACCCTATAAATACTGCAGGTGCAGACCAGATGCCCAGTAATTCGGTTAGCGGACTCTGCTAATGCATCTCCCTCAAGTGTCATAATATAGGTAGGTAGGAGTTCGAACCATGCAAATGCTCAGTGTGTGTGTGTGTGTGTGTGTGTGTGTGAGCGGGGTTGATGTGTGTGCAAGTCTGTGTGAGGAAAATGTCCCTTTTGGCAACTGTGAAAGCACTCTACAGGATGCACATTCCCCTATCTAAGCATGGATGATGTCAGCACCCTATAAGTACAGCAGGAGAAGGGAAACCTCCCAGTAATTCGAATAGCGTGCTCTGCTAATGTGTCTGTTACGAGTGTTATAACATAGTTAGGTAGGGGTTTGAATCCTGCAACTGCCCAGTGTGTGTGGAGGGGGGTTAGTGTGTGTGCAAGTCTGTGTGAGAGAGATGTCCCTTTTGGCAACTGTGAAAGTACTCTACAGGATGCACATTCCCCTATCTAAGCATGGATGATGTCAGCACCCTATAAGTACAGCAGCAGAAGGGAAACTTCCCAGTAATTCGAATAACATGCTCTGCTAATGCGTCTGTCACGAGTGTCATAACATAGTTAGGTAGGAGTTTGAATCCTGCAACTGTCCAGTGTGTGTGGAGGGGGGTTAGTGTGTGTGCAAGTCTGTGTGAGGGAGATGTCTCTTTTGGCAACTGTGAAAGTACTCTACAGGATGCACATTCCCATATCTAAGCACGGATGATGTCAGCACCCTATAAGTACAGCAGGAGAAGGGAAACCTCCCAGTAATTCGAATAGCGCACTCTGCTAATGCGTCTCTCTCAAGTGTCCTAACATAATTAGGTAGGAGTTTGAAACCTGCAAATGGCAAGTGTGTGTGTTTGGATGTGGGGAGTTTGTGTGTGTACAATTCTGTATGAAAAACATGTTAGTTTTGGCAATCAGGAGATCACACTACATGATGCACATTACCCTTTCCAAACACTGATGATGTCAGCACCTTATAAGTATAGCCAGAGAAGAAGAATCTCCTAGCAATCCGAATAGTGCACTTCGCTAATGTGTCTCTCTCACGTGTCGTGACATAGTTAGGTAGAGGTATGAATCCTGCAAATGGCAAGTGTGTGTGTGGGGGTAGTAGGGTGTGTGTAATTGCAAGTGTGAGAGAACAGATCCTTTTTGCAAATATTACAATACACCAGATGCTGCATATTCCCCCAGTAAACACAGGGGATGTCACCACACTATCAGCACAGCCAAACAGGGCTAGTTAGCCAGTAATGCCAATAGTGCGCTCCGCTACTGGGTCTATTACCATTGTCAAAGTACAGATAGGTATGTTTTGGAAACCTACAACTGCCACGTGTGGTTGTGTCACACATTATGACCTTGTGTGGGTCTTTGTGCATAACAATGCATGCCATTGCCTAAACCAGCAATGGCAATGCACACATGATGTATGTGTGTGACACATACACATAAATACCTGTGACCTGCAGTAGTTACCATGTCTGACATGTGCCTCGAGTGGATAAATGGTATTTGCAATGCATAACAATATGACTGTGTCTTACTGTGCAGGGGCCGCACGCGGTATGTGTCTATACAGTGTGGGTGTATATGGTAAAATACCTACAGCAGGGGATACACATCTGGTCTGGGCCATATAGTCTACATGTAGTCGATGTACAGGTGCTGTATGTTCCCACCTGTTGTGGGAGTGGTAACATGTTATTCCACTGCAATTCAGTGACCACATGCTGGGAACCCTTCAACTAGTGTGTTGTAGCTACAGTAATGCTCACGCACAATGTTTGGCTGGATGCAGTCCAGCCATATAAAGACAGTTCTTGAGACTTTCATATTGCCAGTGTTGTTATGGAGGATAGGTGGGTTTCCTGTGTATGGGAGGGTTGTGTGTGCCAGGCTATGAACCAGAAGGCAGTCCGACACACTGTTAGCTGCACATGAATAGGCCCTGATGCTTTGTGCTGTGCCAACAACCTGGAGGTGTGTGTATCTGTGGTGCCTTGGGATACCACCCCCTGTCCATGTGTGTTACATGTGTAGGGGACGACAGGCATGGTATGAGGTATAACCTGGCAGTGATGGGTTGCACCTGTGAGCTGTGCATCAGGACTCTGGTACTGCACAGACATTGCAGTTCACCGTGCTGAGGACAGTGTCCAGTGCATGCATCTTGCGGTGTACACTGCTGGTGTTGTGTAGCATCACTGTTAGTGTCCTATCCTGTGTGATACCCGTGGAGGTGGCTATGTAATCCGTGTCCTGCAGCATAAGGCACTATGTGTGTATCAAGGAGCTTCGCCAATATACATTGGCCCATGGGTGTCACGTGCAAGCTGCCCCTCGCAAATCATTGTGGCTTTCCTAGCATGTAAGCACATGTTAACAGCCAGTGGATACCCTATGAATGACATTGGAGATTGAGCAGAATGTAGACATAGAACACCCTTCCTACATATAGTGGTAGCATACCTGGTGAGGGTATGATGGCAACCAAGATCAGGCTCATACTGGCCCATGCCACATGCTGAGAGATCCCTTCTATGTTCCCTATCATGTAGTCCAGGGAGGTATGTCAAAGGTCATCCATAGTGGCATGGTCAATGACTGAGTCATATGTGTCCGTGCCTCTGACTGACCTATATGCATGTGTTTTGTGGTGGACCATAGTGCCCCACAGGCATATCACTGTGACCTTCACCATGTACAGCCTGTTGAGCGGGACCCCACTGCAGCGGCCAAGAGAGGTACCTGACATATCTGTAGCAGGTGTGTTGTGTAGCCCTACAGGCTTGGAGTGTGTGGCACACGGGATGTGTGTGCCATGTGTGGCATGTGCTCTGTTCCGACATAACGTATGCCTGTGTGCCAGCTGTGGAGGTGTGTGATGCTCAGGCAGGATGCTATTCTGAGTCTCCAAGTATGCCCCAGTGTGTTCAGATTGCTGTCAGTGTGGGTCTATTTCTGACTGGTATTGTAGTCACTGTAGTATGTCATGCCACCTGACAGGGTATGGCATTACTGGGTTCAGAGTGCTCAGTCCCCAGATTGGCTATGTGGTGGAATCCCACACATGTGTTGTACATTCCTGGCCAGGGTTGATGGTTGACTGCATACATGTGGCAGCTGTGACATTGCCACATGACTCACATAAACCACAACTGGACCATAGAGGTGATTCACAGGTTACCTTTGCACATGCTACCCTAGTAGTGTGATTGCTATGGTGATTACCAACACATAGGGCCAATGGGGAACAACATACTGAAGGTGTGTATGTGTGGGTGTACTGCTACTGATTTCATAGCACTGGCATATATGACTGCACACGTGGGTAAATGCCAGGTAAGACATGTGCAATGTGTCACAGGCAACGTACATGCGAACAGAACAGACAGTGATTTTCTGTCATGTGTAAACTTGACATACGTATCGTATGCTATGCAGATGTCACTAGGAGTCCACAGAAGCAATGTAACTCTGCATTGCAGGTGGAAGCAGTGTTCCAGGGAACCCCAAGCGAACATGCATGCAAACAAAGCTACAGTAAGCAGGACTGGAAGTAGTCCATTGTACAACAAAGAAGGGGTAACACTAACAGTAGGTAACAGTGCAAACATGTAGGCACTATCAACATGTACCCAGGAATGCACAGCGCAGATGCCCATGATAGAACTGATATGTCATAGTTAATTGTGATTTGGATTACATTGGTACTGCACACATATCAACATGTGCAAACATCCACATTGCATAGTCGTTGTGGGCAACTTGCCACCATTACTGTACATGTCCATCATTGCGTATCACTACTTGCATTAGCTTCCCCCCTGTGCTACCCATGTATGTGGCTATCTGTTGACATCCTTACCACCGGTATGCAATAATGTGCAGCTGTTACACTTTGGTACGTACTATGGGTGCAGATAACAATTCAGGACAGTCATACGGTTACTGCATCAGGCATGCTGGGATATACACACAGTCATATCAGCACACTGTACTGTTACCAACATAATACTACTAATACACTTCTATGTAGTCACCCTGTGCATCAGCAACGTGTTTACCTGTTCCTGCACTGATGTTGGAGATTGCAGGAGGTGGCACAGTTTCATCATATGCACAGGGTGTGAATTAGGTATGCCTGAGTCTGCCACTGATACCACCAATTGACATGTGTGTGTATGTGTGTTGGTGAGAGACAGCAGTACAGGGTGGGGCACTGTTGGTGCAGTGTGTGCATGTATGTGGTAGCCCTAGGTGTTAACATTTCGCATGTGTGTATGCACACACAGTTCCACCTCATGGCTGCCATATACAGGGGTTTGTGGACAGCCACAGACTGCACCTGGCAGGTCATACAGATCAGTGTCTGTGGGCACGGACACGGTACCTGTGCCTGGCAGGGGTGCTACGGACCGTATCCGGTACTAAGCCAGACTGGGTACTGTCATCAGAAGCGGGAGTGTGTTGACTGGACACAGGTCCCTGTTGGGACTGTCCAGAGCCATGTGCACGTGGTCTCCTGGGGCCTTCCGATGACAGCACAGACCGAGCATTGCTGGGGCTGCTGCTGGCACTATGGGGGCATGCGCGGGCCTGTTGTCGTCCGCGCCGACTGCCAGCTGCTGCTGTTGCTGACATACGGCCACGTCGACGCTGCACCCGCCCACCATTGCCCTGGCTCATGGACATGTTGTTGTGGAACTGCTGTAATATGTCCCCACAACGTCTGTCTATGACATCAGTGAAATTACAGATAGCATCCGTGATGTCACGCATACTGTCAGTCATGGCTGTGCGACATGCTCTCAGCTCCCTCAGACCCTGTCTGGTGTATCATTCCATACGCGACTGTGCCTGCATGACAGCCCAAAACATAGCTGAGGTTGACAGACCTCTTTGGGCACGTCTGCCAGAGGCAGTACGCCCACGGATGCTCCCACGAGAACCCATGGGCAACTGTCTGTGTGGTACCATCGCAGAACCCTGCCCATGGCTGCAGTGTGGGGAAGCATGTGCCACAGATACCACATTACCTTGGTCAATGCCCACTGTATCCTGTCCATCACCTAGGGACAATGGTGACATAGGATGTACTGGCAGGATGACTGTGCGCAATGATGGGGTTGACAGCTGTGTACTGTCAATTGGCTGACCAATGGCAGACCCTGACACACCTTCCTGTGCCATTACACAGATATCATCATTACCAGTACCTGTGGCACCAGATTCAGGTTCCCTGCTGCAGGACACCAGAGCAGCACCAGAACCTGTGGGAGGAAGACAGGAAACACAGTTTACAGTGTCCACACAATGTTACCAGTGATGCACTTATGCACACATGCACACATGCACACGTGGACACATGCACACATGCACACATGCACACATGGACACAGGCACACATGCACACGTGCACACATGCACACATGCACACGTGCACACATGCACACATGCACACATGCACACATGGACACAGGCACACATGCACACATGCACACGTGGACACGTGCACACGTGGACATGTGTACACATGCACACGTGGACACATGCACACATGCACACGTGCACATGTGGACACAGGCACACATGCACACATGCACACATGCACACATGCACACGTGGACACAGGCACACATGCACACATGCACACATGGACACAGGCACACATGCACACCCCGCAGTATACACACAGAGCACTACTGAGTTACACTAGTATTACTAGCACTATCAGGATTATTATAGGTATTGTTAAAACACACTCACCAGCATGGATGGCCTGCCTTGCTGTAACACTGGAAGGACCTGCAGAAATGAGGAGATTAATGTCAGTGGGCACAACTGTGCCATTGATACTGCATATGATACAGTGCAGTAGTACACCAGTTGCCTTTCACACGTCAGCTGCTGATATTGCCAATATCACACTTGCACAATTACATACTATGTTGACAGCTACATACCACGGACACACCTTACACATGCATAAACTAACAGTGTACAGAACAGTCAAGTGTACATATGGCATATTACCTGCACGCTCCAAGTCGTGCTGCTGTGTGGATCCAGCCTCCATCATGATGCAGGTGTATTGCTGTTGCTGTTCCAGGGCTGGAGCCACAACACTTAGGAGTAGCCCCTCCAGTCTGGTGAGGGGGGGATGTGTGGCCACCCCACCTCCTGTGGCAACCTGTTGCCTGTGGATATCCAACGCACGCTGATGGACATTTCTGATTAAATCACTGCAGTGATGTCGTACCTGTTCATATGTCCTATTATGCGTGCCAATGTCATTTACCCTACGGACGAGGTCTTGCCACAGTGCAGCCCTCTCCTGCTGATTCTGGTTGGTGCAGGAAAACAGTATGTCATAATCCCGCACCACGCTCTGGTGTATCTCCTCATCTTCTGCTGCAGAGTAGGCAGGATTACGCTGACGCGCCATCTCCCTGGAAGAGAACACAAACAGGATATCAGCAGACTTTGTCAGCAATATATGGCACACATACTATACATGATACTCAACTGTAGTGATATACTACTACTCCCATATGTAGCATGTGTGTGTCTCTTGGTGGATACACAAGTACATGGCCAGATATCAGTGCTCAGCCAACACCTGTGCAACAATACCTGCCACATTCCATACAACATAGTAGCATGCCCCATCAGTCAGCACACTGCGACAGGTCCAATGCACAACCTCAATCTGAGGGTTCATACCAAGGTACTGTATGTGGAACACCATCCACTAGTGTGATCTGGACACAAGTTACTTGGCCTGGATATACATATCCCACCACCACCACCAGCACAGTAGACTACTTTGATATGTATGTGATTAGACAGTTATTCACTTGTTAGGAGTGAGATGGTATCCATGCAGCCCACTGGGCCAGTGGAAGCCACAACCCACACTGCTGACCCCTTTGCGAATGCTTCCCATGGACATCCCAAAGATTGCATGGAACATGCACACATATTTCTAACCCAGACCTTATGCACAAAGGTTAGGCATCCTGTCCGGTGGACCCTAGCCAAAGGCAGATTGTATAACAATAGAAGGAGGCTACTGCAGGACAGAGCAGATTCACATTAAGGGAAGGCATCTGTGGTCAGCACTGGTAATAAGCTACGGTCTCTCATAACAACATCCACGGCCTACTCTGGGAGGGAAATGGCCATGAACACTATAGATAACCACAAGGCCTTCCTCAGTTATGTTACACATATGGACCAAATGCCTCAGATATGCTCTGAGTTAATACACACCTACTTAACATTAACCAAACACACAGATATTGGCAACATTCTTGCAGACAGGTTCGGTGCACGTATCCCCCCTCCTTCTCCCCCACAAGTAGAAATACTTATCACAGCTGAATGTAACCTCCCTATCATCTCACATGTCCAGGTGAGGGCCGCCCTCAGCAAAGCAGAACACACAGCATCAATGTGACCTGATGGTATCCCTGGATGTTTGCTACGTGAACTCTAAGAGGACATACAACCGCATATAAGACTGATATTTAACCTTCGCCATACTACAGGATATGTACCTGAACACTGGTATACAGCAACAGTGGTCCCACTCCACTAAGGAGGCACCTCTATTGACCCTGGGAACTACCGCACCATAAGCTTAACCAGCCTGGTCTGCTAAGCTATGGAATTATTCAGTATGGGACGCATATACAGCGATATTGGGTACCTGCAGACACTTGTTCCCGGCCAGTTTGCCTTTGTGATGGGCTGATTCTGCCTTTTGAACCTGGTTGACCTTTCAAAACAGTCACTACAGCCATTGATGAGGGCAACGCAATCCATACAGCCTACCTGGACTTGCCTAAGGCCTTCAACACAGTACTCCACTCAGGCATCATAGACAAGCTCATTAGCTTACATGTTACTACATATGTCACATGATGGGTTGCACACTGGTTGACATACAGAATCCATAATATCGATATTGTAGGAGCCATGTCAGACTCAATGCCAGTCACATGTGGTATCCCACAGGCCTCTGTCCTAGGACCCCTCTTGTTTGACATTTATTTCTGAGATGTAAAAGCGAACATGTGCGAGTTGTGGATGATAAAGTTCCCAGATGACTGCTAACTAAGCGCCATAGTCGTTACACCAGCTGACACACACATCCTACAGACAGGCCTCACTGCAACAGAAAACTGCTGCCAGGATCATGGCCTAACACTGACTGACATGTAATGTATAGTCATCCCCTTTTGGTGGAACTACGTGCACACAACATATCACATGGACATACTTATAGATACAGACCTATGACACATATGGAGGGTTCACAGTATGCAGACTATTAACCTGCTACTTTAAATTACCTGTGTTTGTCGCAGCTGGTTGCATTACCGCTACTACTGCTTCCTGCTGCTGCTGGCACGGCTTACTACTGTCACTGCTGACAGCTTAGACTCAGTGTGTGTACAGTGTGTTGTTGTTTGTGTTTTTTTTTTTCTCTCTCTCTCTCTGTCTCTGTCCCTGTCTGTCTCTCTCTCTCTCTCTCTCTCTCTCTGTCTGCCTCCAGACAGTGCAATGAACGTATTGCATGTGTGGAGTGTGAGTACAGGATGCTTTTGTAGGTATCTGCATAAGTCCATGTGATGGCCTCTGCACCAATTGTAAGCCAGCATTTGCTAATTGCATGCAGCCAGTTGTGTACTGATTGCAGTTCTCACTGTGATTTCAGGACAGTGCTATAAAAGGGTATGTGAGATAGGCGTTGCCCTTTCAAATTGTAAGGCCGGGGACCATGCTGGTATGCTGTGGACACTGTTCTGTGAGTGTAAAGGTTAGTATCTCTCTCATGATTCAGGCTGTGTTGTAGATTCACATTTCTCCATTCCTCTCTCCTGTTTCCTGTAGTAAGTGTGTATGCACACTGACACCTACAACTATATATATATATATATATATATATATATATATATATATATATATATATATATATATATATATATATATATATATATATATATGTGTGTAAATATACATACATTTATATATGTACATTAACTGACATTATTAGCTACTAGCTAAAAACTAGCATTGCTGTTTCTGTTCACACACTACTATTATGGAAATCCACTAGTTTTGACAGTAATTCTAAATTACATGCTTTGTGTACTACACATCCTATAGTCCCTTTGCATTCATTCCTACTATTACATGATATATTTATTTTAGCACAATGTTTTTGTATAAGAGTCATGGCTTAGTGGTAGGTCATGCAGACTACTGTTTCCAAGGTCCTGGGTTCGGGACTGACAGTGGGATTTTATTTTGCTTTTGAACTGACTACAGGACCTGTCAATCAGAGTGACTAAGGCACTTTTAAGCAGTTGTAACTGGGTTAGCGCTGGTTTGCGTGGAGCTCACGCATGCGCACTGGCGTTTAGCTCACAAGACACACACGCACACCCACTTACAACCGCTTAACAGTGCTTACTCTGGCGCACACCCACGCTATTTTCTTTGAAAGAAATGAAAATGGGGAGACAGGAAAGTGGTGAAAAAGGGGTCACAAAGAGGGTAAGACAGTAGGGAAACAAGCTTGGGATTTGCAGGAGGGATGTAGGTAAGGCCCATAGCTGCCCATTTCTTCATCAGCAACAGCTGTGCATATGTATGTAATTTGATGTGACATTTGAAACCTTCCACCTCTGAGATAGGTGTCAGGACAACAATAATACTTGTTGTACAGGCAATTGTAATTGATAGTTTCCATGTCCAGCAGACATGTGTGCAGAATGGGCAGCTATGTATGGGGCGTAATTTTTTTGTGGGTACAGAGTGCCCTTTTTTTTTTTTTTTTTTCAGGTGAGAGTGGTATGTCAGGTGAAGGAAGTCAGTATAGCTGGGGAGGTAGGTTGGGTAGGTCAACAGGCAAGACAAACAAGACGCATACAGGGGCAGTGTATGACACATGTGGGGGGGTTACACAATTGACGGGGACGGATGTTTGGATATCCAGAGCCCATGAGCCCACAGATGGCAACAGTGGAACTGATATCCCCACCCATGGGCAGTTGCCACTGTTCCTTCACTGTCCAGGATGGGGCTGTGCTGGGGGCTGTGTAGGCCGGGCAACAGGCATGCCCGTAAGTTGTGCCACCTGTGCCTCAAGCTGGCGTAGGGGCCCAAGAACAGAGTCCCGGATCTCCCTACGCACCACAGTCCGGACGCTACAGAGGGTGAGTGGTGGTTCTCCTCTGGCCACGCTTGCAGAGGGGGGATGGGCCCCATCCCCTGCAGCGCTTCCACTCGCAGGTGGCACAGGGCCACCGGAGGGTCCAGACTGGGCACTAGTGCCAGGTGCAGTCGCCAGCTGAGGTGGGAGAGGTGGGTCCGCTGGAACCCGCCTTCCCTGTCATCCTATGTTTTGCATTATGTCATGACAGTTTGGGTTAGTAACATATAATACCATTCGCAATTAGTTGTAACAGCATGCATTAGTATTCCCATTAACCAAACACCCAGATATTCACACCATTGAACAGTGAGCATAACACATGCATAATTTGAACAGCAATACACAGTCCAACAACATGCAGGGTTGATTGATGGCAACAGGCCATCAGGTTTGTATGTATGAACAGGGCAGATGCATCAACGGACATGCAGATATTTATGACCCAACAGGACAAATGTCCAGGGCTGTTAATTGTGATTGCACATACCATTTTCATGTGGAATGGGTTATATGTGGTTATAGGGTGGGGTGAAGAAAATAATATTAACACCTTCGAATACCAATACATATGCTGTACATTTCTAATAGCTGCACATATATACACACTACTGTTCTAACTACAGTTTCCTATATGATAACTACTTCAATTTGGTGATAGGACTGTTACTGCTACATCAATATACATTTTATTGTTCTTCATACACATTCATATCTGGCTTTGTTCAGCTACATCATCCTGCTACATTTGCTTTATATAGCTATAGACAACTGTGGATGTTTGGTATGTCAGACAATCATACTATCTGCATATTGCAGACTGAGAGCAACATATCCAGATTTTGGGATAACCATTCCAGCTGCAGCAACACTTTGAACAGATGTCGCTGTTTGGTTTTGCTTATCACATTCATTTCATTCTGTACTGACTGCAGTATACTTTATTCAGGGGTTATTACTACTTTATTGGTGGATTCATAACTCTTTCTCACACTCTCTCACTTGTTTTCATTTTACTATTCAGGATGGTACTTACTTCTAGGCTTTATTGACATGTTTTACCTGTAGTTATTACAATCCTTTCCAGCAGTCTCACTTCTGTCATGTTTCAGTATTTCAACAGGGGTATATTTCACACATGTGATTTGCTCATCTTCTGCAGCTGTACTTTTCAGCCTGCTGCAGGTTGTGTACTATTATATTACAGGTGGGGCATCTTTATTTCAGACTTTATTTCAGACATTTTCATTTTTCTGTTTGGATTACAGACTGCAACACACTTTTGTAATCAAGCAATACTTGCAAACACTCTTACACTGTTACTTGCACATTCTATTACTTAGTGACTACACTGCACTCTTTTGCTAACTGTCATACTTTTATATTTCTTTACAGTTACTGGGAGAGGATTACTGACCTGCCTGGTGGTGCAACCGCACCAGCCTATCGCCATAGGCTCTCCGGTTCGCAGAATGGACACCTGCAGCTATAATATAAATGAAGTAATATTGGAATACACATCTCAATAATATCAGCTAGTTTAATTTCTTACATACATAATTAAATGTAACTTACTCAGTAGTGGGGCATTGGGCATTTGCCGGGCCTCCTGTATCCAAAGGTTCAATTGGTCCTGCTTGCATCTCTTCAGGTCTGCATGGTGGTGACAAACCTGCTCTCCAGTCCTTGGAATCCCTGTGGCACTGGTGAGATCATGAGCCAACCGGTCCCACGCCTCAGCCCTATATGCTCCCCACAGGACCTGGCCCTGCATGAGTTGGGCCTCATGATTGTGGACTAGGAGCCAGACCATGTATCTGGACTCCTCAACGCCCCACCTCTGTGCTCGAAAGCAACTACCCTCACCTACTCCTGACATTCTGGCTGCAAGTTAGTTCTACAATCATTTATGCTGTGTATTCCCGCCTATGGGGCTTATATATGCCATTTTCCTGCACATATCTGTGATTGGCCATTTTGGAATTGTATCAACTTCACAAAACCTGCTTTGTCATGCTCCACTTTGTATTCATTCCTATATATTTGCTATTACTGCATTTATAGGTACTGCTGTCATGGCTTAGTGGTTCAGTACCTTGACTATGGTGCATAGTATCCTGGGTTCAAACCTGGCCACTGCTTTTTATTTTTTATGACTGTCTAGACAGGCTGAGGGGTGTGTCTGTATAAAGGCAATTTTGATACGGCTTGCTCAACGTTGCCCGTCGGTTAGCTTGTTGGCGCGGTGCACAGCTCCGCGCAAATGGGGTACGCTGGTTTACACTTCATTTGGCTGTTAGCATGCATATTACGCTCAGCTCAGCTACGGGCACACAGTTTCAGTTTGTTAAACCACTGCTCACCTATGGGCATTCATTTTGCACCTGTTAAACCACTGCTCACCTACGGGCACTCATTTTACACCTGTTAAACCACTGCTCACCTACGGGCAGATGCACTCACCTTGTTAAACTGTAGCTCAGCTATAGGCACATCTCGCATTTTTTATTGTTTTGTTATCTCACATTTCTTCAAAATAAATGGACTATTTCATTACATTTTACATAAACTATGATTTTATATGTGTACATGTTTGTCAGGGACTTGTTTCGTGCTTATTTTACTAAAAATAAAAATTGATGTTGTGGGGGCTCGAACCATGAATGCCTGCTCTTCAGCCGACATCTCTAATGCTACGCTATTGCTTCTTGGCTTACTTTGCATATTTAGTTCTTATATCCTTTTCCACTGACTGCTAACTGTGGCTAAGCTACGGGCACACCCGCGCAAACGAGCGCACTCACGGGCAAACATCTTTACGATTTAAAAAAAATATATAACATGTTCATTTATATATTTTATGTTCATAGTCTGTGGGGGCATGTGTTGTGTTGTGTTTATTCACATTTCCATGGCCTCTGTCATGGGTGTTTACTTTGGGCAATTTTACTCTTCTGGGGGCGTGTCCGCTTGCAGGGCTCGGCCTACGGACATGCCCCCTACTGTCTTCCACGGACCGTGTTAGCCTTCGGTGTGATTCAGCATGCCCTCATGCATATGCATGACATGCTGACGTCACACCGTTTAACTGCAACCTCCGTGTAAGCCATGTATCTCTTACATGGAGGCTTCGTGAATCCTGCCCAATGTTTAAAATATGTCATTATTTCTTGGCCTTAACTCCCCATTATTTTAGGCTTTATCCAGATTTCTTACATTAACAGGTTGAGAGGTATGGGTTGAACAAGGGCAATGGATGAAAATATTAGAAGAAATATGGAGAGTAGCAAATATGTGAGGAGCATTCTAAATGATATCTGCAAAAAAATGTATTTGATGCATGTAAGATGAGGGGTGTACACATTTTCAAGCTGTCTAGAAAAATAATTTTTGGAAATTGTTTTTTGGAGTCGTTTGTAGTTCAAGGTTGAACACCATTAAAAGACAGTTTTGCATTGTAAAACAGAAGATGAAGGTATAGCATTAAGGAACCTAATTGCACATTTAGCTTTTACTACATGCTATGTATGTTGACAAAGAAAGATAAATATATAGTAGGAAGGATGATATAGGAGAACTACAAATAATTTTGGATGAGAGAAAGAATAGAGAAAAGACAGGCAACAGGCAGTCCTATGGCAGGACAAGCTATCATCTCGCCTACCCATCACATTAGGAGTCCCCCAGGGCTTAATATTAGGACCCCTTCTTTTCTCCATCTTTATCCACGACCTTCATTCAGTCATTCCAGATGCTACCTGCATTCAATATGCAGATGACTCCACCTTGACTTGTTTTGACACCTCACCAGCTACTTTATTCACATTAACCCAAAATACCTTCAATACAGTGGAGAAATGGCTCTCCAATCAACATCTAATCCTAAACACAAAAAAAACTAAGCTACTCCTCTTCTCCCCCACACGCAGGAACCCCTTGCCATCCTTCAACATAACTGCTAACAATGGCACTATCATCTCCCCAGAAGCCCAAACTAAACAACTGGGTGTCATAGTTCATAACCTGAAGTTTGATGCACATACCAATCAAACTATCAATACCATTAATAAAAAACCTCGCTCTCTTTACAGAATCAAACCTTTCCTTACCCCACTTACTCGAACTGCAATTGCCCGTTCCCATCTACTATCACCTCTTCTCTATGCCTCACCTCTGTTCTCTAACTTAAACAAAACAGATCTTAATAAACTATCATCCTGCTATAACCACATTGCTGGATTTGCTACTGACACAGCCTACCAGGCACACCACTGTCACAACCTAAATCACCTAAGATGGCTCGAACTGCCTATCCTACTGCAGTTCAACCAGCTAATAGTGGCACATAAGGTCCTTTACTAGCCAGAAAATACACCTGCACTAAAAAATATTATCAGCCCCTACACCAGCATCTGGCCACTGCAATCATACACTAGACTCCTAGTTCAAACATACACATCCAACTCCTCAGCTGGGGATGCTTTGTTTGCCAACTCTGTTGGAAAAATATGGAACAGACTCCAAGCTGACTTGACCCTAGAACCCTCACTAACTTGATTCAAAAACAAACTCAAGAAATACTTTAAAATGCATTGGTTATGTCCTTGCACTAACCCTAACTAGTGACCTCTATATTACTTAGGTGCCTTACCTTCAACTACTTCTAACTTTTTTCTACCACACCATTTCAGGAAGGGTCAATTGTATAACTGATGCTCAATGTGTCTTAAGACTGAATGTAATGTTATGTATGTATAACTTTGAAAATAATGTTATGTTTTGTAAAGTGTTTTATAATAAGTTAGTACTATATGTGCTAAATGCTGGTATTGCTTATGACTGTAATCTACTTGAAACTAGCATTTACTAAATGTTCAATGTGTATTATTATCTTGGAGCTTTTCTTCCCCCTGGCCTCCGCTGAAAATGGACATATATCCAGTTGGACTATCCTGGTCAACAAATGTAAAATAAAATAAATCAGATTTTAGAGAATAATGGAAAATAAAAAAAAACATATATGAACTAAGGTAGAGGGTAGAAATAAATGTAGAAAAGCATGGTATGAGGAAATTATAGACATAATTTATGTGAAGCCGTGGATGCAAGAAAGTGTGAGTATTAAAAGGGCAATAAAGGAAAGAAAGGTTAGATTTGGAAGGGTTAATAAAATGGCAACATTTCTTTGGAGATTAATGTTGTAAAAATTACAAGTAAAGGACCAAATGAAATATAGCTAGATGACTGAGTGATTATGTCAAATATGCAAGCTGGAGGAATCTATTGAACATGCATTACTGTAATGTGATGTAATTAAACAAGTACGGGAAAGGTTTAAAAATGAATATCATTATATAAAACATAGATCTGGAAATGATATATTGTGGGGTTTATGATGGAAAGAAAAAAAGAAAGAAGAAAAATGTACAATGCTGACAATATTAATTAGTACTGCATAGATAATTATGACTCTGATCCTGGGAACTATTGCCCTATTAGCCTGATGAGCCTTGTCTGCAAGGCCATGGAATGTATCATCATGGAATTCATAAACAAAGACATTGGTAACCTCCAAACTCTGGACCCCACCCAGTTCATGTTTGTGAAAGGCAGATCTTGCCTCCCGAACCTGGTCGACTTCTTTGAGGCAGTCACCAAAGCCATAGACGAGGGTAAGGTGGTTCACACAGCCTATCTTGACCTTGCCAAGGCTTTCAGCACCATCCCCCATTCTGGAATTATAGCTAAACTCACTAAACTAGGTATAAATCCCTATGTCACAAGATGGGTTGCTAACTGGCTCACTAACAGAACCCACACTGTAAAAGTTGCAGATTCCAAATCTGACTTTAAACCACTGACAAGTGGAGTACTGCACAGTCCTGGGACCTCTCCTGTTTGGTATCTACTTCTCTGAAGTACAGGCTAACACAGAAGGCCTCTGGCTAACGAAGATCACAGATGACTGCAAACTAGGAGCTATAGTCAAATCCCCAAATGATGTGGACATCCTACAGAAGGGCGTCACTAAGACAGATGCCTGGTGTCAGAGCCATGGCCTCAAGCCCAATGCCAAAAAGTGCATTGTTATCCCCTTTGTTAAAAACTCTGTACCCATGAACTACCACATAGGTGGCAGTCTTCTTAACACCAAATGTGTGATAAGAGACCTTGGGACCCAGGTGGACAGTAGTATCTCCTTTGACAATCACATTGCCACAGTAGTCAGGAAATCCTTCTACATAACACAGCTCATCACAAAAGGGTTCTCATCCAGGAATAAAGAGGTCATTGTTCCCCTCTATGCAACACTCATTAGACCCATTATAGAGTACAATGCTCCTTTTGCAATGTACCTCACAAAACATCTGCAGCAGCTGGAAAGGCCACAGACGTACCTCACAAAGAGAATTACTGGCCTCATACAGATGCCCTACACTGATCATCTCAAAAAACTCCAGCTTTACTCTGTAGCATATCGCCTACTCCGAGGTGATCAATGCCTAACATATAAAGCTATGTCAAACCCAGAGCTGTTGGACATGCTACACCTAAAGAAATCCCAATCCCTCCGAGCTACATGCTCTATGGACCTAAACCATGTCACCACAATAAACAGGACTTGCTGGAGGGATAGATTCCTGTCTCAGAGACTTCCCATACTCTAGAACAAGCTACCCATCTATGTCAAGCAAAGTTCCCCATTAACACTCTTCAAGAAAAATCTTGATGAGTGGATGGGAAATAGGAAATACACCCCATGGATCACTTCTATGGCTCTGCGCGACAGGGCCACAGGAAATTAACTTTCTTCGGTTGGCGTAAACCAGGGAACTTTGTCAGCTAGGCTTACTTAGGCCCTTGGGCCGATAGCCTAGTACCTACCTATGAACCTATGAATAGTAGATGTGCAGAATGGCTGTATAATAAAATCCAGGATTTTAAAATTACTTTGGAGAAGAATTAAAGATATTCCCCAGGGTTCAATAAACTCAGTGTAGACTTCGTACAGAGCCTTGCCGGAGTTTGCATGCTTGCATGGTGCTGCTTGGTGAGTGGTAGCACGCAATGCATATTAATGACACAAGATGAGCCTAAGCTGGGTTTCGTGGCTGGCAATAGTGTTGCCAGCCAGGAAACCATGTAATCAAATGTCGAACCATGTAATCAAATGTCGATACAATTCTGTTTAAAGCAGAGCACCTATGGTCCATGGATTTGAGTGGAATGCCACAATGACCAACAGGTCTTCACAGATAGCTGTGAATCTGTTAGTGCAGCATATCTCCACAGAGGCCAACATAATGTGGGGACATTTAACCAGAAACAGGGACATATTTGCCATAGATGTTACATGGAAATGTGGTAGAATGAAATTCAAACATACCTGTCATCCTCTATGAGCAAGATATGTGGACAAAGGCATACATAATGGGGGGGACAAAGGCCCAAAAATAGGGACAGATTTTTAATTTGGCACTTCGAAATGGAAAAAGTTGATACAATAATTGGTTGTACATTAGCATGTAAATTCAAAAGTGGATATTGCACCCAAATCAACCAGTAAAAGTGTATATCCAAGGTGCAAGAACCAGAAGGAATAATCCAGTTACCATCCAAAATCGACTTTATTGTAGAAAAAATCACAGCAGATAAAAACATTAACACCTTAATGAATTAACCACAGCGTTTTCGTCTTGTTGCATAGACTTCCTCAGATAAAATACCATACATTCAAATCCCTTATTTATACTCAGATGAAATGGATTGTAAATCAATTAACTAATAAAAAGCAATTGATTAGAACTTTTAAAGCCACATTCCTATAGGTATTAAAAGGAGAAGAAACATTTAATAATAAAATGCATGTTTTTGTTTTACATTGTAAAAACAATCTGAATAAATACCTTAATGCAGTTAAAAAATATATATATGTTTCTTAAAATCCAAAATATTAAAATCCTTTAGTTATGAAATGTTTTATAATTCATAGGAAAAAAAACGTATTTTGAACACATAAACCATCAATTAAAAGAAGTTTATACTCTTACTTAAGGTTCTAAAACAAAGAATAATGCCATCTGGTGGCCAATTTTATTAAAAAAATATGCATATGTTTTCCTAATTTCTTCAAAGTTTAGCAGCTCTTAATTTTAAGAGCGGTTTAATAGATACAAAATCATTCAGACCCGGTGTATAGTCTGCCCGTAGTGTTACTTGCCACCACAATTCCCTATATTCCAGGTTGTCTTCCCATGGACCGCCTCTAATATTATTTTTAACACTTTCTAATACCAGGAAACCAAATGTGGCACATTTACATTCTTTGGTATGTTTAAATAGTGCATTTGTTTCTTTGCCTATTGATATTTCGTAAATGTGCTCATATATCCTCTTTTTTAACTTCCTTTCATTTTTACCCACATAAAAAGAGGCACATATTTTACAGATGGCCAAATAAATAATACCTTTAGTTTCACAATTAAAATATTCCCCACTAGTTATCCATCTACTTCTGCTCTCCAAAAAGTATTTTTCCACACAAAGAATGTGTTTACATTGGTTACACCGACCATATTTGTAGGTGCCTACTTTTACCTTATTTTGCTTGTTCCCTGCTCTGTTTTCCAAAATATTCTTAATACTTTTAGAGTTTTTATATATAATCCTTTGGGGAATATCTTTAAGATTTTCTAAATCAGAAATTGAGATAAATCTTTCCCATTCTCTCAAAAAAATCTGCTTTACAAGTTTGTTTGTCCCATTATATTCTAAAACTAGGGCTTGCTCGTATTTTTTACCTTGCTCACCTTCTTTTTCCATACCCACATACTCCCTATTATTCTTAATAGGTTTGAACTTACTTGTTCTCCCATTAATCACTTCCTTTCTAACACCCATTATAAACTCCAGTGGGTACCCCCTCTCCAAAAACATCTTTTGAAGTATCTCACATTCATTTCAAAAATCCTTTTCTGCACTGGTCATCCTACTTCCCCTCACAAATTGTCCTTTGACAATATTCTTCTTACAGTGTGGTGGGTGGGAACTGTCATAGTGCAGAAAGGAGTTACAAAAGGTCGGTTTTCTATATATCCTGCTTTCAAATTGTGCCCCTGTTTTGTATATTTCTATGTCCAGGTAAAAAAGATTGTTCTCAGAAATATTGTGGGTAAACCTCAAAAATGTAGTTGTGTTATGCAAATATGACATAAATTTATCAAATCTTTCTCTACCCGCTGTCCAAAAAATCATTATATCGTCCAAGAACCTACGGTATAAGTTCCAACAATCCTTAAAGTCTGAATTAAATATGTATTTTTCCTCCCATTTCATAAGTACCAAGTTGGCATAGGTGGGAGCACAAGCTGCTCCCATTGCTACCCCCTGTTTCTGTTTATAAAACTCTCCGTTGAAAAAAATGAAGTTGTTCTTTAAGATAAGTTCCATTAAACATAAGCATACTAATTTATCATTCTGCAATAGTGTAGTGTCTTCATATATTACATCTTCAAACATTTCCAACCTTTCGTTATATGGTATGGAGGAAAATAAATCAACAATGTCAATAGTAATGAACAAAAGGTTGTCTTGATATAAATCATCCGTTATTTCCCTTAATAAATCCCAAGAGTCTCTTAATACTGTGTTCTTATTAAGCCAAAGCTTTTTGAGTTTTTGATCTACATACTTCGCCAAACTGTGTGTTTTGGACCCCTCTGCTGCCACAATCGGTCTAAGGGGTGGGTCCCATTCACATTTGTGGATCTTGGGTATCCCAAAGATAGCTGGTACTCTGGGTTTCTTTACTGTCAAATAGTGAAAAGTATTGTTGTCTATTAATCCTTCATATAATAAATCTTTTAAGCTAAGGTCTATTTTATTATAAGCAATATTAATCTCGTTTATTGAGACACTACAGTATTTCATATCATCACATAATATAGTATGCATTTTGCTTTCATATAAAATGTTCTCCATTAATACCACTCCACCCCCCCCCTTATCAGGTTTCATGTACTTTCTGAAGAGTATGAAGTTTGAAACTCAAATGACAGTCATCAATTTCTGACTTCACTCTGCAATGACATGCTAATGATTTGCCAGAAAACAAAAATGTTATGAGGAAAAGATCACAAATATGAGACAAAAATGGACATTCTGCACAAATCAGGACAGTTGAGGGATATACACTCAAATGTATGTAATACTGAGTTACATAAGTCCAGAGATCATCCCAGTGATATGGCAGAAAGCCACACAATTGATAAAGAAAACATCCGGATATCCCGGGAATATTTGGACAGTTGAGAGATATGAATCTGAAGTATATGGTTCAAACATAGTACAGGACAGTGTACCTACAGTGCAGAGTATTGTGATACCCCATTACTGGCATTCTGTACTGAAGCTGTATTAATGATCTGTAACAGGACATGAACTGCATGTAAAATGATCATTCAGGGGAAGTGTGTGTATTGAATAGGAAAACAGATGAATTGTAGGAATGAACACAAGGAAAGAGAATAGGTGAAACTCTCTCATGTACAGCAGAAGAGGGCATATCAATGGAAGATGTTTGTAGCAGCAATACCTATAGGGTATAGTACAGACTGTGCAGTGAAAATGTGTTGTCTGTGAATGTCACACAAGGCAACATAAAAAGTGGGGAGGATGTCTGTGTGAAATAAGCATCCTTACATGAATAATGCAGAGGACATCTATCAGGGATTTGATGTACAATTGGGGTAGGGTGCATATTGTGAAGCTGTGCAAACTGATATGCCTGAATATGAATGTACCCTCAGCAGAGGTGTCCAGCAAGGTGGCCACAGGTAAAGAATCATGGAAAACAATATAAAAAAAACAACCACAATAATGGACAATATCAGAATAATACCACCAGTAATCCCATGCCTCTGACATAACATATGTGATGTGATGTGATAAGAGATGGGCCTGTACACACACACATACTTGAACAACATCCACACGCTATGAGAGTAACCATGCACACTGCAATTGCACTGTAATAACTGCAGGAGGTGTTAGGAGGGACACTGCTATACCTGTATGTGACAGTATAAGCAATACAGGCTAGTTGCCTTGTGTGCATGGTGTATATATATATATATATATATATATATATATATATATATATATATATATATATATAGCACAATCCACATTGTCACGAATGATATACATGCCATTAATGTTGTCAAAAACCTATGTATGTAGTGTGTGCCTATCCAGAACAGGTAGCACACATGCATCTGATGTAACAACTTGATTGCTTTTCCGCACCATCAGACAGTCATGTATATTCCACAGAAAGGATACCTAGGTATGGCCAATAAGCTGTGTGACAGTGCACTGTGACAAAGGTGGTACACTTTAGTTACACATCACTGGAAAACACGGGTCACATACCTATTGTTCTGATTATAGGGTGTGATGTCCATATTATACTTGTGTGAAGTGTTTGTTTCCTGATTCAAAAAATTCTTCCATGTTTCTTGTCAGTGCAAGTGTTGTCATAGTTGTGGCAGCAGTTTTTGGTATGTGTTGATATTGTCTGTATTATACTAATATCGCAGTTGGTATCAATCATTGCCCACAGTTTGTAGTCCTTCAGGGTGCTGTTTGGATACAGCATGTGTATGTCATCTGAGATAACTTTCAAATCCCAATTCCCAGAACACCAAATGCTAGAATGCCGAGACAAGAATGTCAAAGACTTACAATCACAAACAGATGATTTTTCTCAGGGAAAAGAAACACTTGTCAATCATGTAAGTTATACACACCAGTCTATGTAAAACCCATGTAGGTGGGGGGGGGGCTATTCCTCCACACTCCCCAGCTATATATATATATATATATATATATATATATATATATATATATATATATATATATATATATATATCCAGAATCACATTACAGTGGAAAAAAGGGCATACTTTCACAAGTGTATGGATGACTGTAAGTTGAGTGCTGTCATTGACTCCCCAAATGATGTTAACCTACTGCAAGAGGGTCTCACAGCAACTAATGACCAGTGACAAAGTCATGGGCTCAAGCTAAATACAAAAATGTATCATCATACCAATCATCAAAAACACAGTCCCTACTGATTACCACATCAATGGCAAACCCCTGAAACACACAACATGTGGTGAGAGACCTGGGTACTCAGGTTGATAACAATCTCACATTCGACTATCAAGTAGCAGTAGTGGCCAGAAAAGCCTTTTACTTGGTTCATCTCATAAGTAAAGAGATTGCATCCAGAAAAAAGGAGGTTATTAACTCTCTATACTCCTCCCTCATTAGGCCAATGTTTGGTATGTACCTCTCCAAACATCTGCACCAACTGGAAAGGCCACAGAAATAGCTCATAAAGAGAATCCATGGCCTCCAACACCTATCCTATGTGGACTGGCTCAAATCACTATCACACTACTCAGTATTGTACAGGTTACTCAGAGGTGATGTGTGTCTCGCCTACAAGGTAATCTCTGACCCTGCCCTACTAAAGATGCTCTATATCCGTAAGTCTAATTGCTCGCACATTACCATCTCAAAAGGCTTTAATCTAATATACGACATCAACAAAACCTACTGGAAAGACAGGTTTGTCTCCCAGAAGCTGCCCCATCTCTGGAATAGACATCCCATACACGTCAAACGGAGTACCTCACTGACCCTCTTCAAGTGCAACCTTGATGAGTGGATGGAAAACCACAAATTTGTCCCGGGATTCCACCTGTGTCCCTCATTAACAGGGGTGGAAGGTGCTGACTGAGGTTTCTTTTTGGGAATAAACTCTTGGCTAGGCTTGTAATGGCCCCAGGGCTATTAGTCTAGTAACTTCCTATGATCCTATTATCCTATGCTGGACAAGTCTTTCCTTTCCCTCAGAAAAATTGACCATTCATGATTGTAGGCCTTCAACATTCTCATCTTGACATTCTGGCATTTGGCATTCTGAGATTCGGGATTTTCATGGCTGTAAGCCAGCTTATAGTAAATGACATCAGCAGTGCATGTTGGAAAGAAAATGTTGGGAGGCCTGCATGAAATGGGTGTGCAGGTATCTGCAAGCATCAAAATACTGTCAATCCATGAGACTGGAGTGGTAACTGTAGAATATATACTTTTGTTATTCTGGCTAGACACAGACACACACAGTTGACTACAGTGAGGACAGAACCCCTACCTATCTAGATACGCAAACTACAGAACACAGTATGTTACACAAGCACCACAGCACAAGTCTGACTTTTACAAGACATCATGTGAACTTATAGTAGATGACATCAGCAGGCCATTTGGGAAACAAAATGCTGGGAGACCTGCATAGGCTCATAGCTTCATATGTTCATAGGAGGCTACTATCCTAATGGCCCTATAGTGTTTAGAAGACTAGCTATGTAAAAACACAAGTACCCTTATTGAGCATAGTTGGATAGCTTTTGTTAGCAGAGCAATTTTGTGAGCAGCACCAACTGGCCCTGTACATGAGGAACATAGGTGCCACCCAGAGGTGACTTTATAATCACTCAACCAGTAGTCAAGGTTGTGCTTGAATAGGATCATTGAGGAGCACTAACTCACATGCAGTGGGAGCCTATTACAGAGGAGTGTGAGTAAATGGGGGATATATCTGTCTCCCAGCATATTTTGTTTATGTCACAGGCTAGGGTGGGAACACTGGGCCAAGTTATTCTTGTCCCATTTGATTTGCAGATGTGCAGCATTTCCAGTAGGGCAGGGTCTGAGAATGCTCCATAGGGCAGGCATAGGCCAGCTCCCAGCAGCTTGCATTATACTAAGTGCGCTGATAGGTCTTTCAGTCTTTCCATGTATGTCATGTTTGGAAGCCCTGGAGTCTCCCAGGCACAATGTTGTGTTTTATCCAATTGCTGAAGGGGTCTGGTGAGGTACAGACAGAAGGAAGCATTGCAATCAATTACTGGTCTGATAAGGGTAAAGTACAGCAGAGGTATGACCACCCTGATCTTGGAGGTGATGCTCATACATATGATGTGCAGAATGCAGAATGTGTGTGTCACCACTATCAGCACATAGTGATGAAAGTGTAGATTTCTATAAACATGTCTCACAACATTGTGTTTGAGCTTAGAGGGGTGCTATATATATCATAATTAGCAAGGGTACTTCATTGCCAAAGGGGACAATGAGCTATTGTATGCTTTAGGGTTCAGTCTGTGAGTTTGGCACCAGTCATTTCTGTGTAGCAGTCCCTTCCATAATATGTTACCATCATTGGGGGAACTCTATATTAGTGCATCCAGTGACACCTATTCTGCAAATATGGTACACCAAAGGCCATCTACCATTGCCTGCACTTCAGGGAAGCAGTTTGCAAATAGTTGAGAGCCCAGCACAAATTCTTGTAGAATTCTAATGGTAATTGGCTACTGGTGGAGGTTCAGTCCCCAGCTTTGAGAGTGCATGTTATTTCAAAGAGGCAGTTGTATATCCCTGTGTTACTGTATGGATTAATTCCCACATGAGAGATCTTCACTATGACACATGAATGGGGGATAGTGTCAAAGACCTTGGATAAGTCAGCATAGGTGGTATGTCCTGTTATCTCTTATCCAGGTCTGTGGGGTCAGTATCCAAGAAGCCCACAAGGTTCAATAAATAAAATCTACCCTTGCCAAAAACAAAATAGATAGGGTCAAGTTTGTTGAAGCCCACCTATGTCCCTGTGGATATGGTCCATGCAGATTCCTTCCCTAGGCTTGCAGATATGGGCCAATAGTTGTAGTTCTGTGTGTTACCAGATTTATGTGCATTGCAGTGTTGGGGGATGGCAACAGATGGATGTATTGTAAATATGTGACATATTGTTAGATAAGACCCTCAAGTTTGTAATGTTTACACATGTAATTTCATGTCATACACAAGGAATGGACAGTAAATAGGAGTAATACAGCATAATATGTACATTTCAATAGTGAGACAAGGAACAGGTTTATGCAATGGTTAACAAAGTACTCACACATGTGCTATACACAAGTTTGCGCATAAGAAGGCAGTGTGCATATACAAGCTGCATTGCTAAAGTTTGATAGTTACTACTGAGTCTATGAAATACACCTACTGTTACCTGACTCTGTGACAGTACATGAGAATGCATTGATTCATTCACTGTTGGGGCCAGATGGTACTGGGCTTAAATATGGGTGTATCTAATTCATTTCAATTCATTGAGACCATATCTAATAATTTTAAATACATGTAAATACATTGCTACTGTTCCCTGTTACTGTGTGTGGGTGCCCAATGTGCACCTTCACACAAAAGTTGCTTAAAGAGGTAAAATGGGTAGATAGAACAGTGGTGAAATGAGGAGCAAACAGTGGGAAGAACAAAGGGAAAGCAGGGCAGGAATGTGCAGAATGAAAGCCATCCATTTCTTTAACATTGTGAAGTGAACATACGTGGAAAATATTAACTGAATTTGTACTGTCACCTCCAGAGACACAATTTCGTTGTATAGTCAATTGGACTGAACCAAGTGTGACAAGAAGACGTGCAAAATGGAAACCTCTGTATGGGAAGACTTTTTTGTGGAGAGAGAGAGACAGAGAGAAAGAGAGAGAGAGGAATGTTGGGGTAGGGCTGTAAGAATGTCTAGGTCAGGAAAGTTGGACACATGAGGAAGAAATTGTAAACAAACAAGACAAAAGACTGGGCCAGTGATGGACACAAAAAGTTGGGGGACACCATGATTGGGATGATGGTGGGGACATCCTGAGCCCATGGTCACTAAGCTGGATGACAGTGAGAACTGAGTATTCACCCTCTGGACTGTCATCACTCTCACTTCACTCCACTGCTGGCTGGAGTGCTTGATGTCTCCTCCTCCTCCTCCTGGTAGTACATAAAATGAGAGAGAGCAGCCTCTCCAGCCAGCATAGGTATTCACCAGCAGTGCATGTACAACCCTATGCACCATCCCTGGCAACTCAGTGTGGAAGATAAAATCACCACTTCTGACACTTATCCCGGACAGAACCATTGGACCAGCCTCAGGGGTAGGACTAACTGAAGGGGCAGGTTGTGCAGGGGCAGCAGAAGTGGTGTTGCCAGTTTGGCTCCCAGACATGCTGGGCAACAGTGCTGGAGTTGGTTGAGGGGGGGCAGGTGGATCCTGTGGGGCAGGTCTACCCCACTGCTCTGTGGAGCATTTAGTGATGTGGTACACATGGATGACATGGACACATTTTGATGACATGTAATAAAATTTTAAAAAAAGAAAAAACAAAAGTAAAATAAAACAAAATACAAAGTAAAATAAAACAAAATACAAATCAAATAAAATAAAACGTATTTTTAGAAAAAAAAATATAAAAATAAAATAAAAAAACATAAAATAAAATTAAAAATGACTCAAAAATTATTTTATTATAAATAATAGGAAATTAAATAAAATAAAAAAGAGATATAAGGGTTGAGATGAGAGGAAAAAAGAGATAAGATTACCAGTGCTGTATGTGACATACAATGCATTAGTACAATTATTTGACTATATTATCTTAACTTTTACATTTAAGACTATGACCTCCTACCAGATCCACACTATACTGCAGACTACAGCAAGTAATCCTTGATGTGTGTATATATTATATATATGCATGTTCCAGTTATACAGATTACAGTTTACAGCAGGGCATTTGTGCTGCTGGTATAGAGGTTTTAATTTAAATTTAAATATTATTGAAGAATTAACAGTATTGTATAGTTGTGAAGTATGGTATTTGAACTCACAACCTTTGACTAAAGTCTAATATTGTACTCGTGGCTTGTGGTACAGATTAATGCATGCATATTTGATTTTACAGTTGAGATATGCATGCTCAATCTGATATTCTAATACTGGAATCTTGGTTTCTGCTACAGACTAATGCATCCAAACTTGCTTTTACCATTGAAATATGCATGCTCAATTTGATAAAACTCTATAAAATACCAAAAAAAGCTATCTTTAACTTTTAATGCTACTACTCTTCTGCTGTATACATACCATATGCTTCCCTCATCCTTGCCAATCTAGCCTCAGGGGTTTGGACATTGACCTCTCAATCACGGACAGTTGTGGAAAAAACAGAACATTGTAATAATGCCTACATTGTTCACCAGTGCATGGTATACTAGTGGCACTGGTTACAGCCTACTCTAAACTATCCCAAGCTTCCAATTTATACTGTGAGCCAGAATAATCCACCTGCAGAAGTCAGGCACTGTGGTACATAACTAGGAGTCCAAAAAAATTTTTGGACTCTTGGACACCCGATCTCTGTGCCCTAAACCTAACACTTTCCCCACAAATGCATGCCATGTCTTCCATGGAACTAGAGCAATGGAGACTGATGCTTTTCCACCAATTCCAGTTATCATGTTTACTGGCAAGGCACACACAGTTTGAAACTGTTGCACTCAGATTTTAATTCCACAAACATTGTACTCAACAGTGCACACCTCTGAGCATCATGTTTGCACAATGGTAAGTGGAGCATAACAGTGGCAAACTGTAAGGCATTACATAATTGCAGTTGCAATTTCAAGGTTAGTGGATGTACAGGCAGTTGTGTATGTGTGTTAGGCATGCCTGTCCAGATAGCAGAAATATACTTATAGGAATATAGTAAGTATACCCACAGTCATACATGTGATAATAAATGTGATAATACTTAAATATATATACATAAATAACTGACACAATACTAGTGCCTCATCCCTCATACATATAATTCATATCAACTCCATTATGACAAGTGTTATAAGTGAGAGTGACTATAATGGGTAGTGGAACAACAGTAAAAGTGCATGGAATATGCTATATTTGAACCGAGGACTATGTGTATGGCAGTCCTACATTTACACCTGCTGCCATAAGAAGGTTGAGGAAACACTTATCTATGTTGCAGTTCATTGCTGTAAATTGCAATGTCACAACAGTAAAACAAATGTTGCACACCCTGTACTAGAACACAAGACCATCTATATTTCAGGCCTACATTTACATCTGCTGCAACAGAACTAGTTACATGGTATTCTCTATTTTACTAATCATTCTTAAGGTCTTGCTGTTAACCGTCATTCAATGCCACTTAGCAGGGTTGTGCAATGCCCAGTAGTATTAATTGAATGCATCCAGTTTCTATTTTTGGCTGTCTGGGTCTGTCTGCTTCCTGGGGGGGTCCAGTTGTCCAGTCTGCACACTGAGGCACTTTGCACAAATGAGATAAGCACAGTCAAACTTGGCATTCATTTCCTCCATTCATTTTTTGGGACCAGTATTTACATGTTTGCACTACACTCTACAACGTGCAAATACTGCCCCCCCCCAAAAAAAAAAAAAATAGACAAAGACAGAAAAGAAAACAAAAAGAAAAAAACGGGCAAGTGGTCGAAATGAGGAAAGTCAATGTATGTTATACACACAAGAAAATGATGTCTCACATGAGACATATCTACATACATCTGGATTTGATCTCTCACTCCAATGCACCTTCAGTACACAGGATGGGTGCCTTATTCCTCTTTGCCACACAAACAGGTTTGCAGCAAAGAACTGAACTCAGTCTACACACAACCAACTGCAACAGCATCTATAGTGATATCAGACCATACAACTATTATTTGTACATTTATTATTCTTGGATGTACTGCACCTAGTGATCACACAAGGTGTTATGAGAATTGCTTGCAAATATACAGCTCTGTCTTACATTTCTGTGTTTGTTGGTCATGCTTCAGTTATATGACCAGTAATGTGAGACATGCATTGTGTAACCCATTCTATATTATCGGCCTTAAAATGTGTAAGTATATTAAGTGGAAATATCATATGCAGTTGCAAACAAATGAAGGGCAGGTTGGATGTTAAGGAACACATCCTCTGAATTGTGTGCTACTTACTTACATTTCCAGATGTACATCTAACACTTTGTAGATCTAACCTGATGCACCCAGTGGAACTTCGGCAGCCTGCAGTGCTGTTGTGGTTTCCTTTTCTCAACCAGTAATCATTCACAGTTGCAATCCATAAACAAAAAACACTGAGAGAGTGCCTGCACTATGTTTACATCTCTTACATGGACCAACGTATTTGGGATTCAGCAATTCTAATGAGTTAACACCTCATTTGCATATTCACTATGCTAACAGCCCTGAATCTATACCATATAGCAAGGCAACTGTGTAGCTAGGCCAACTGATGGTGAGGAGACTTATTTATGTTAGGAAGACTGCACAGATGCTATTTCTTTAGGACATACCTGTAGAGAGGAGTACTGAGCTTCAGAAGGTATGCTTCCAATTTGTCAGCTCATAAACTGGAATGTATTTAAGAATATTCTGAAGCAAAGGTTTTTTACACTTTTATCTGTATGCACTAGTTAGAAGTGTATTGATGACATGGGCACATTTGTCAAGCCATTTCAGAGGTTTACATGATTACCAGTACATGAAATTGGCATGCTATGTGATAAATATGTACAGATGTTTCAGGGACAGTTCTTTTGATAGCACTTTTAACAGTTCAAACATGGTTTGTTAGCAAAATGTGTCATTTTCCTGAACAAATTGAAGCATACCTTCTGAAGTTCAATACTTCTCTGTGCAGATGTATCCCAAAGTGATAGAGTATCTTCACTCTTCTCCACATAAACAAGTTTTCTCTCCATCGGTTTGCCTAGCTACATGGCTACCTTTTATGTGGTGCAGATTCAGGACAGTCAGCATGGTGAAGATGCAAATAAATCGGATCCATGCAGGGATGACAACATAGTGCAGCCACTCCCTCTGTATTTGGTTTTAAATGATTGCAACTGTTATTGTTTAGTATTTTGGAGAAAGAAAACATGATAGCACTGCAGACTGCCTTACTTCCATTGGGTGTGTCAGGTCACAACTACAAAGTGTTAGATGTAAGGTTGGAAATGTAAGTAAGCAATACACAACTCACAGGCTGTGTTCCTTCATGTCCAACCTGGCCTTTATTTTTTGCCAACTTCAGGTGATATTATTTCAACTTAATATCCTTGCACATTTTAAGGCCAATGATATAGAATGGCTTACACAGTACATGTCTCAGATTACTTCTCTGATATATGAAGAATGGCCAACAAACACAGAAATGTAAAACAGAGCTGTATATTTGCAAGCAATAATTATGACAGGTTGTGTGATCACTAGGTGCACTACATCCAAAACTACTAAATTTGCAAATAATACTTGTATGGTTTGACATCACTGCAGATGCTGTTTCAGTTGGTTGAGTACATATTGAGTTAAGTTACTTGCTGTAAAGTTATTTTTATGGCAAAGAGGGATAAGGCACCCATCCTGTGTTCTGAAGATGCATTGGAGTGTGAGTTCAAATCCAGACCTATGCAATAATATCTCATGTGTATGAACATTTTCTAGTGTGTATGTCATAGGTTGCTTTTCCTCATTTCAACTACCTCTCCCTTTTCTTTCCTTTTTTTTTTCTTTTTCTTTTCTTTTTTATTTTTTTATTGGCCAGTATTTGCACAACCCACTGCTTAGTACAAGCATGGGAGATGGAACGAAATGTCAGGCTTGGCTGTGCTTATCTCATTTGTATAAAGTGCTGCACTTCACAAACTGGACAACTGACCAGACAGGAGGCAGACAGCCAAAAACAGAAACCAGATGCATTCAATTAATACAAATGAGCATCGCCCAAACCCAATAAGAATGTTGTGTGGTAGTTAACACTGATACCTTAAGAATGATTAGTAAAATATGGAATGTCATGTAACTAGTCATGTGGCAGTAGGTGGTAAGTATAGGGCTGGAGAACAGATGGTCCTGGCTTCTAGTACAGACTGTGCTACCTTTGTTTCACTGTTGTGACATTGTAATTTATAGCAATGAACTGCAATATAGACAAGTGTTTTCTCAACCTTCTTGTAGCAATAGATGTAAGTGTAGGACTGCCATACATGTGGTCCAGTACTGTTGTTCCACTTCCCATTAAAGTCACACTCACTTATAACAATTGACATTGTGTAGCTGATATTAATAATATGTATGAGGGCTGAGACACTAGTATTGTGTCAGATATGTATTCATCTATCTATGTATTATCACATTTAGTCTCAAATCTATGACTGTGGGTATATTGCGTATTATATTCCTATAAGTATATTTCTGCTATCTGGACTGCCATAGCCTTCACATTTGTCTAGCACACATACACAACTGCCTGTACATTCAGTGACATTGAATTTGCTTTTCTTGCTACTGTTGTTCTCCGCTTACCATCAGGCAAACATGGTGACTGCAGGTGCACACTGCCAAGCACACTGTTTGCACAATGGTAAGCAGAGCACAACATTTTCAGTGTGTGCACTCCCAGTAAATGTATAGACTAGAATTGGTGGGAAAGCATCATTCTCCATTGCTCTAGACCCATGGCAGACATGGCAGTTCTTTCTGGGGATCAAGTCAAGTTTGGGACACAGAGATGGGGTGTCCAGGAGTCCAAGATTTTTATTGGACTCCTAGTTAAGAACCACTTTGTCAGGCTTTTTAGGGTGACTTTCTGGTTCCCAATATAAGTCAGAAGCTAGGGATAGTTTAATCCGGGCTGTGACCAGTGCTACCTGTATCCCCTGCACTGGGGAACAATTTAGGCATCATTACATGACCTCCAGAGGAGGAAGAGGGATACCCTTGACTGTTGTATCAGGGAATGTAGGACTGCAGACATCCCACACCTGTGTAAGTATCAACTACAGAAAGTATTCTTAATACTTAAAAGATGACTATAGACAAGAATGGTATCCATAATGGTATTCTGTTCTGTTCTCTTTTTTGCACAGCTGCTAGGGACCATGAGGTCAATGTACAAACACATGGGGCTAGATTGACAAATATGAGGAAGCATATTGTATGTATGCAGCAGAATAGTAGTGCTATTCTAGCATTAAAAGTTAAAGATAGCTTTTTTAGTATTTTATAGAGTTGTATCAAATTGAACATGCATATCTCAACTGTAAAAGCAAGATTGCATGCATTACTCTGTACCACAAACCAAGAGTACAATACTAGAATTTAGTTGGAGGTTGTGGGTTCAAAGACTGCACTTCCCAACTATACAATAATGTTAATTCTTCAATTATGTGTACTTAAAAGGTTTAAAGTAAAAGCTGTATACCAGTGGCACCCCCCACCACGTGGGTTTTACATAGACTGGTGTGTATAACTTACATGATTGACAAGTGTTTCTTTTCCCTGAGAAAAATCATCTGTTTGTGACTGTAAGTCTTTGACATTCTTGTCTCGGCATTCTAGCATCTGTTGTAAACTGTAATCTGTAGAATTGGAACATTTATATGTGTAATATATGCACATGTCAAGGAGTGCTTGCTGCAATCTGTAGTAGAGTGTGCATCAGTAAGAGCTGGTAGTCTTAAAAGTAAAAGTTATGTGTTAATAGTTGGTAGTCTTAAAAATAAAAGTTAAAATAATAAAGTCAATTAATTGTATCACTGAGTTGTACGTCACACATGAAGATACTAATCTTATCTCTTTTTTCTCTCACCCAACCCTTATGTTCTCTTTTTTATTTTATTTTGTTTTATTTCTTTTTATTACATGTTATCAAAATGTGTTCATGCCATCCATGTGTACCACATCACTAAATACTCCACAGGACAACAGGGTAGGCCTGCCCCACAGGATCCACCTGCTATAGCACCATTGCCTGCCATGTCTGGGAGCCAACCTGGCAGCACCATCTCTGCTGCCCCTGCTCTACCTGCCCCCTCATGTAGTCCTACTCTGGAGGCTGGTCCAGTGGTACCCTCTGGGAACACTGGCAGAGGTGTTGATTTTATCACGCACATTGAATTTCCAGGGATGGTGCATAAGGTTGTGCCCTGCACTGTTGGTACATGTCTATACTGGCTGGAGAGGCTGCTCTCCATCATTTTCCAACATACCAGGAGGAGGAAAGGAGACATCAAGCACTCCAGGCAGTGGCAGAGTGAGGTGACAGTGATGACAGTCAAGTGGGTGAGAACTAGATTCTCACTGTGACCCAGCTTGATGACCATGAGTTATGATGTCCCCACATTCACCCCATCATGGTGTCCCCCAACCTTTTGTGCCCATCACCATCATTGTTGCTTGTCTTGTTTGTCTTGTCTGTCTACAATTGCTTCCTTACCTACCCAACTTACCTCACCCAAACATTCTTACATCCCTTTCCCAACATTCTTTTCACTCTCTGTCTGTCTCTCTCTCTCTATCTGTCTCTCAAAAAATAAAATGGGCACCTGTCCCACAAAAAATATATATATATCATCCCATACATAGTGCTCCATTTCACACACTTGTCTTCTTGACACACTTGATTTGGTCCAATTGGCAATACAACATAATTGTGTTGTGGTCATTCCTCTCTCTGGAGGTGACAGTCCAAATTCAGTTAATATTTGGCAGATCTGTTCACTTTACACCATTAAAGAAATATATAGCTATGGTTATTTCCTACCTCCCTTGCACACATTCTTGCCTTGCTTTCCTTTTGTTCTTCCCCCACTTGCTCCCCATTTCACCACTGTCCTATCTTCTGCATGTCTTTTCTTTAATGCATTACTGCAAGATGGTGCACATCGAGCACCAATGTGCAATAACAGTAATGTGAAAGTAGTTAAAAGTATTACATACAGCTGAATTCAAAACCAGTATCATCTACCCCAAAAAGAAATATATCACTGATTTAACACATGCTGCCACAAAGTCATTTAAGTAGCAGGTGTATTCCAGAGACTCAGTACTAACTGAAAGATGTTGTTCTTCTCCTGCTTCCTCCCCATTTCACCACTTTCCTATCACCCCATTTTAACACCTTTAATCTGGACAAAAAATAGAATCACACACAACACATGTAAGTAGCAGACAATGGAGTGGATCCCTTCGCTTTTTGGGCTCCATGTTTGTAAGGAGGTGCACATTGCCCACCAATGTGCAGAGACATTGAGAGGCGGCAAAACGCAGTAACTCTGTATCACTCTGTAATGAAAAGCATTTTAAAGTATTGGATACAGCCATATTCAAACCCAGTACTATCTGAGCTAAAAAGGTACGTATCACTGCGTTAACAAGTGCTGCCACAGAATCACTTAAGCAACAGGTGTATTTCATAGACTGAATACTAACTATTATGCTTTAGCAATGCAGCTTGCATTTGCGCACTGCTTACCTATGCACAAACATGGGTCTCTCACATGCATGTGCACTTTGCTAACCATCATGTAAACTCACTGCAAACTGCACTATGGAAATGTTTATATTATGTTGCATTACTGCTGGTTTACTGTCCATTTCCAGTGTATGACATGAAATTACATGTGTAAACATTACACACTGAGGGTTCTATCTAACAATATGTCACATATTTACAATACATCCATCTGTTGCCACCCTCCCTAGCACTGCAACTCTGGTGTCTTAGTATGAAGGATAGCGAGGGCACACAGTCAACCAGGAAGATGGCCACCAACGAGCAAAAACAGAAGTTCAACCCCAATGCGATGAAGAAGTGATGACACCAATAGTTAAACCAAAAATGATTCCATTTACTGTACGACAAACGAATATCTTTACCTAGGTTTCGTTCGTTAAACGAACTTCTTCAGAATACTTTCCTGAATGAAGCACATTCCTTAAATACGATAGGTTACACCCAATTACATCTAATTACCAACAATTCATAAATCATTAAATATACTAATTGAAAAATTTAGCTCTTAATTTTAAAGTGATGACTACTCTCACCATGTTACATACACAGTATAACACTGAAATACACTGCTAAAACATCAAAGGTAATCAATGTCATTTTGCTAAAAAACTATAAAAATAACATATAAATATAAATATATGAATACTATATGTTAAAAAAATTATTGTGTATATATAAGCGTAATTATTATTTATGTGTATATATATATATATATAATGTTGAATAATCAATATAATTAATTTAGTGTGTTTTGTCATGAATTGTACTGCTGGAAATTGTTTAAAATTTGTTATTGATTTGTTTATTACCGAACCTGTACATAATAAAGGTTTGTAATTCTTTCACATTCAATTTATTATAATTGATTGTGCATTAAAATGAACTTTAATTCTAATATATAAAAAACAAATACACAAAATACACTGTCAATTTAAACTAAAAATCACATAACATGTGTATGTGTAAAAAATGAATAAATAATAATATACCCCTGGCTCTCAATGAACTTATTTCCCCTTGATCCTATTGATCTTTAATATGGGCATTATAGTGCAAAATTCATTCAAGCCCGGTCTATTATATGCATCTAAATATATCTGCCATTTCAGCTCTTTAATGTCCAAATCATATTGAGTAGTTCTACCTTGTAAATCATAAGCTATATGTTGAATGACACAAAATTTGAATCTATGTTTGTCATTACCTTGTATATGTCTAGCAAGGGCATTAGTTGTTTTTAAATGTTGGATGTCTAAAAGATGTTCCTTCACTCTATCTCTAAAGTGTCTACTAGTTTTACCAACATAAAACACGTTGTAATCCTGACATAATATAATGCAAGATAAACTACATTGGATGTGTAACAATTAAAATGGCCTCTGATCTTAATATTACAAGAATTCACAACTAAATTACTATTTGTGCAATAAATATAAGAACACACAGAACATCGTCCACATTTAAAGTTGCCATCTGGTCTGTGGGAAATTCCTACATTATTCAGGATATCCTTTTCAAAAATATTTTTAAAAGACAAATCCTTTTTGTACACAAATTTAACGTGACCCTGAAAAAGATGTCCACAAGTGTTATCCCTACACAAGATTTCCCAATTCCTCTCAATGATGTGTTTAATGACTTCAAAACAGTCGTTGAATGTAGATATATATAGAGGGATGTTATCTAACATGGGTTTGACCATGGTCTTGTTGATATTACCTCCTTGAACTGGAATACCTGAACTCAATATGGCTTGATATGTCCCCACTTGTCTTTTATGTACAATCTCATTAAATATATTTGTACATAATTGTTTGGAATAACCCCTGTTCTGAAATAAATTTGACATATAAACCAATTCCTTTACGAATTCCTCATCTTCACTCACCATTCTGGCTGCCCTGACCATTTGTCCTTTGACAATGGCTTTTTTTCTGGTGGTCAGGGTGCCAGCTGTTATAGTGCAAGTAGGAATTGGAGAACGTTGGTTTCCTATATATATTTGATTTTAATCCACCCTGTTGTTTATCATATGATAACCTAATGTCCAAATAAGTGATTTCTTCCTGATTAATGTCACAGGTGAACTTTAAAAATATTACAGTGTTGTTAATATACACCAAAAATTAATCCAATGCCCTTTGATCATCATCCCAAACAACAAATATATCATCAAGATATCTTGTGTATATTTTGATGTGCTTATAATATTCTGTTTTAAAGATGTAATTATATTCCCAATAACTCATAATCAAATTGGCATACATGGGGGCACAAGCTGCCCCCATTGCCACGCCATTGATTTGTTGGTTATAATTACCTTCATAAAACAAAAAATTATTTTGTAGCACAATATCCATCAAATTGAGTAGTGTGTTGATCCTGTCTTGATCATAAACACTAGTCTCATAAAGTTGTTCTTCCAGCCATATCAAACCAATATAATGAGGTATGGTTGTAAACAAATTACATACATCCACCATAATAAATGAATAGCCTTCTTTCATATCAAACTCCCTAACTTTCCCCAAGAAATCCCATGAATCTTTTGTAATATATGGGAACTTGGACATACACCTCTTAAAAAGATGATCCAAAAACTGGCTGATGAAACAAGTCTTGCTCCTTTTTCCATCAACAATGGATTGAAATTGCAAATTGTTTAACCCTTTGTGTATTTTGGGTATACCAAATATCCCACTTATGAATGGATTTTCATTAATCAGAAAGTTATACTCATTCTCAGAAATTTCCCCTTGATATAACATATCACTGAGTGATAGATCTATCTTTTTATGTGCAATATTAATTTCATTGATGCTGACTTCTATATAGGAGTCATCCTGTAACATTCCTGTCATATAGGAAATGTAGTCATTAATGTCAGTAATGACTACACCATTACCCTTATCAGGTCTCATAATCCTAATATCTCTTGTATTGCATATACCCTTAAATATGTCTTGTTCTTCCTTAGACATATTAGAATGTATTTGTCTTTTGTATGTTTTAAAAAACTTCCTTATATCTATTTCACTCAGTTTTTCAAATATAGCAACCCTGTCATTCACTGGGGGATTGAATGTACTAGACTTGATTAGTGTGTCATTTTCGGCCCTATCTCTATTGTCTAAACCATCGTTAAACAAAGTTTTCAAATTCAATTTGCGAGTGAATAATTTTAGATCCAAAATGGATTCTACCAAGTTCCCTTTATTACATGGAATGAAATTGAAACCTTTCACAATCAAATTAACTTGTTGTTTATCCATGGGTACTTTGGAATAGTTAAATAATTTGAAATCACCTTCATTATTGATTATAATGGTAGGATGGCTTAAAACGGCATATTCTGGATTTTCTAAAATGTGGACATCACCTTTATTAATATTATTAGTCATATTATGTTCGACCATACTATCCACCTGCCCTTGATCATAATATATTTCCGGGTCAAGATTAATAAAAAAAATCCACATGTAATGAAATGTCGTTTTCTTGTATGAATGGAATATCTTGTTCAATGCCATGATTACCACATGCATTATTGTTGTCTGTTACATTTGATATTTCTTGGTTGCCATCTTTGGCACTATCCAATGTAATATCATCACTTGCATACTCATATATGCTCATATTCATCAAATTTGTGTCTTCCATATTGTCCCACAAATGTTGCACCGGAAATATGTTAGTATTATAGTGAACTGAATTATCATGCTCATCATGAATGTGTTTAACATTAGACTCACTAAATTCTACTTGAACAGTTTCATATATTCCAGTTTGCCCCTTACCATCTATTGCTTCTGGTTGACTCAAAGCATTAATTAAAACATTGTCTACAGTCATTGTACCATGTAATGCGACATTAAATGCATCATTAAATTGTGTAAACATTGAGACAGAATTGTTATTAAATTCCATCTCACCCGAGACAGACTTACCCACGTACACCCCTTTCCCACATACAAGAGGCTCTATGTATGAACTAATAGAAACAAGGTCCATATCATCTTGCACCAGTCCAATTTCATCTTCCTTCATTGTTTTCTTTTCGACCCTAATACTGCTTTCTGTCATTTGCGTACTTTCCAGCCGTTTCTTGGATTGAATAAAAAATCCTTTTTGGGTCGAGCACCCGTTTTCACATATTCGTTGACTGCCGTTGACTGCCCTTGGTTTCTCAGTCTATCCGACCATCGCAAACCATCATCCGTTGGACTTCCATTAGGCATACGGGTCTCGCCTAGATCTTCGCGCTCATTACAGGAAATGACGTCATCCAGTTCCTCCCTGTTATTGTCACGCACCCTTTGGTTATCGTTCCCTTGACAACTATCAACAACCTTTGATTTGGGATAAACTTGTCCTGATTCATATCTTTTAATGTCTCTTTGTATTTTAGTGTTTTTCTTCTGAAAGATAATATCGCAACTATGTTTGACATCCTCAATGATGTGTGTATAGTTTATGTAATACTGGTCAAAAAGAAGGTCTTTTCTTATGTTGTTGTTCAAATCATCCAATTCCGTTAGCAATCCTTCTATTTTGATATTATTATATTTGACCATAATATCCATTAGTTTCAAACCACAGTTGTTGAATAACTCATGTAGTTCTTTTAACATGTTTTCATCCGTCTCGCATCCATTCGGATATCTCCACAACCGTAAACCTTTCGGTACCATGCCTAATTCGATGTTTCTAGTAAGATAACTATTCTCCAACTGTGTTCTTTTTAGTTTAAAAAGCTTCATCTCAAAGCATTTTAGCATGTCTTTCATTGATTTACAATATTTTTGAATAGACGTATCTTTGATTGTTCGTGCCTCATTGAAACAATAACCATTATTTCTCCATGATTCATTGTTACGTGTTTCATTCCGTATTGGGTTGTTGATGTTAACTGAGCCGGTAATCCCATCACCAGCAAGATAAGACCTGGGTGTAGCCTGCGTAAGGGGTAAGCCCAAGCTATCCCCTGTGTCCAATTGACCAGATCCACTATCTTGGTTAAGTAATTTGTGAATAAGAACCGAATGTTCTTTAAGTTGTTCCTGAATTTGCTGCAGTACACCCACCACGTCAACCGTTACACCCTCGCATTCCATGGCAAACTAAGAACCAAGGTAACGACACCACTCAAAACTTGTATGAAGGATAGCGAGGACATACAGTCAACCAGGAAGATGGCCACCAACGAGCAAAAACAGAAGTTCAACCCCAATGCGATGAAGAAGTGATGACACCAATAGTTAAACCAAAAACGATTCCATTTATTGTACGACAAACTAATATCTTTACCTAGGTTTCATTCGTTAAACGAACTTCTTCAGAATACTTTCCTGAATGAATCACATTCCTTAAATACAATAGGTTGCACCCAATTACATCTAATTACCAACAATTCATAAATCATTAAATATACTAATTGAAAAATTTAGCTCTAAAACACACTAAATTAATTATATTGATTATTCAACATTATATATATACACATAAATAATAATTACGCTTATATATACACAATAATTTTTTTAACATATAGTATTCATATATTTATATTTATATGTTATTTATATAGTTTTTTAGCAAAATGACATTGATTACCTTTGATGTTTTAGCAGTGTGTTTCAGTGTTATACTGTGTATGTAACATGGTGAGAGTAGTCATCACTTTAAAATTAAGAGATAAATTTTTCAATTAGTATATTTAATGATTTATGAATTGTTGGTAATTAGATGTAATTGGGTGCAACCTATTGTATTTAAGGAATGTGCTTCATTCAGGAAAGTATTCTGAAGAAGTTCGTTTAACGAATGAAACCTAGGTAAAGATATTCGTTTGTCGTACAATAAATGGAATCGTTTTTGGTTTAACTATTGGTGTCTTCATCGCATTGGGGTTGAACTTCTGTTTTTGCTCGTTGGTGGCCATCTTTCTGGTGTCTTAGTACTTTTTCCACACATATATCAGCCAAAGTACAAAACATAATATCAAATGCTGTGTGCTATGCAATGCACATCAATCTGTTAACATTCAGAACTACACTTATTCACCCATATGCCTAAAACCACTTATCTGCAAGGCTCGGGAAGGAATCAGTACGGGCCATATCCACAGTGACATAGGTGATCTTCAACATACTTGACCCTATCCATTTTGCTTTAGTCAAAGGTACATCTTGCTTATTGAACCTTGTGGATTTCTTGGATACTGACCCCCACAGACTTGGATGAGGGATAACAGGACATACCACCTATCTTGACTTATCCAAGTCCTTTGACACTACTTCCCACTCATGTGTAATAGTGAAGATCTCCCATGTGGGAATTAAGTCATACAGTAGCACAGGGATAGGCAAGTGGCTGACTGACATAACACACACTCTCAAACTTGGTGACTGCATCTCCATCAGTAGCCAGTTACCATTAGAATACCACAAGGATCTATGCTAGGCCGTCAGCTGTTTGCAAACTGCTTCCCTGAAGCACAGGCAATGGTAGATGGCCTGTGGTTTATCAAGACTGCAGATGACTGGTAATTGGATACACTCATATAGAGTCCCCCAGTGATGGTAACATATTATGGAAACAGCTGACACACACAAATAATTGGTGCCAAACTCACGGAATGAACCTTAAAGCATACAATGGCTCATTGCCCCCTTTGGCAATGAAGTACCCCTGCTAATTGTAATATACATAGCACCCCTCTAAGCTCATACAAAGTATTGTTAGACTTTGGAACACACGTTAATAACAATCTACACTTTCATCACTATGTGTCCATAGTGGTAACACATACATTCTACATTGCACACATCATACATATTGACATCACATCCAAGAACAAAGTGGTCATACATACCTCTGCTGTACATTTCTCTTATCAGAGCACTAATTGAGAACAATGCTCCCTTCTGTCTGTACCTCACCAGACACCTGCAGCAATTGAAGAAAACACAGGATTGTGCCTGGGAGACTCCAGGACCTCAAATCATGACATACATGGAAAGACTGAAAGACCTGGCAGCATACTCAGTATCATGCAAGCTGCTGAGAGGTGACCTATGCCTGCCCTACACAACAGTCTCATACCCTGCCCTACTGAAAATGCTACACATCTGCAAATCAAATGGGACAAGAATAATTTGGCACATGGTTTTCAACCTAACCTGTGGCATAAACAGAACAAGCAGTAATTGGCTCTCACTCCCTGTGAATCACTGCTCCTCAATGACTCTGCTCAAACCCAACCTTGACTACTGGTTGTGTGATTGTAAAATCACCTCTGGGATGGCACCTATGTCCCTCATGGACAAGACCACTTGCTGCTGCTCACAAAATTGCTCTGCTAAAAATGACCATCCAACTATGCTCAATAAGGGTACTTGTATTTTTACACAGCAAGGCTTCTAAACACTGTAGGGCCATTAGGCTAGTTGTCTCCTATGTACATATGAAGCTATGAGCCTACACAGGTCTCCGAACATTTTGTCTCCCACATGGCCTGCTGATGTCATCTATTATAAGTTCACTTGCAGTCTTGTAAAAGCTGGAGTTGTGCCATGGCACTTGTGTAAAGTACTGTGCTCTGTAGTCTGTATATTTAGATAGGTAGGGGTTCTGAATTTACTGCAGTCAACTGGGCATCTGTGCGTGTGTGTGTGTGTGTGTGTGTGTGTGTGTGTGTGTGTGTGTGTGTGTGTGTGTGTGTGTGTGCGTGTGCGTGCACGTGCATGCGCGTGTGACTGTGTCTAGCCAGAAGTGTGTATCCTACAGTTATTGCTCCAATCCCATGGATTAACAGTATTTTGATGCTTGCACATGTCTACAGATCCATATCATGCAGGCCTCTCAACTTCTTCTTTCCAACATGCACTGCTGATGTCATTCACTATAGGTTGACCAGCAGGCATGTAAAAGTCAGACTTGTGTCATGGCATACAGTATTGAGTTCTGTAGTCTTAGATAGGTAGGGGTTCTGTTCTTACTACAGTCTACTATGTGTGTTTGTCTAGCCAGCAGAACAGATGTGTGCATCCTCCAGTTACCGCAGCAATCCCATGAACTGATGGTATTTTGATATTTGCACATGCCTACAGATCCATTTCATGCCGGCCGCCCAACTTCTTCACTCCAAGATGTATTGCTTATGGCATCCACTGTAAGTTGACCTGCAACCAGGTAAAAATCACTTGTGTCATGGCACTTGTATAAAGTACTGTGTTCTGTATTCAGTGTACTTTGATAGGTATGGGTTCTGTTCTCACTGTAGTCAACTGTGTGTGAGCTTTGCTTGACATTACAGAGAGCATTTTAACCAGCATGTAAGACACTATTATATTCTCCTCAATAGTCGCTGCTAATGTCATCAGCTATAAAGCGTTGTCTGACACTCTTCAAGCTAGACTTGAGCTATGGTTGCTTGCATATCCTATTGTTTTCTGTAGTTTGTGTACTTAGGTAAGGGTTCTAATCTCATTACACCCATGTGTGTGTGCATGTGTGTGTGTGTGTGTGCGTGTGTGCGTGTGTGTGTGTGTGTGTGTGTGTGTGTGTGTGTGTGTGTGTGTGTGTGTGTGTGTGTGTGTCTGTGTGTGTGTGTGTCTGTGTATTTGTGTGTGTGAGCTGTTGCTTAACATTACAAAGAGCAATGTAGGACTGTTATATTCTCCTCAAAAGGCACTGCTGATGTCATCAGCTATAAAGTGTTCTCTGGGAATCTCCAAGTCAGACTTGTGCCATGAAACTTCAGTAAAGTACTGTGTTTTGTAGTGTATGCACTTAGATAGGTAGGGGTTCTATTCTCACTGCAGTCACCTGTTTGTGTATATATGTTTGTGTTTGTCCACTTGCTTTACAGTAGAGATAGGATTTTACAAGATCATGTGGGGCATTGCTTTTACCATCTTCCTCTCAACAGGCTCTGCTGATTTGGAGATGTGCAGTATACACATCAGGGCAGGGTCAGAGATATCCTGTAGTCCAGGCACAAGTCACCTCATCCTTTCCAATATAGATTTCAGGAACAGGGCATTCAGTATATCCATATACATCATGGCATGGTTTGTAGGACCTGTATTTTCTTGGTGTGAAACCCTAGTGGTCTGTCCAGCTGCTGCATGTGACCGGTGAGGTACATGCAAAAGGAAGCATTATACTGTGTTTATGTTCTGATGAAGTTTAAGTACAGTGCTGTTATATCCTCCTCAGATATGGATACAATGGCCTGACTTCTGAGGTGCATGATGTAGCCATCCCATGCCACTGTGGACACTTGGTTGAAGTTCAAATTGCTATCTACATGCAGGCCTTATTCTTGCACCACTGGTTTCCACATGGGGGGAGTGTAGTCAATGGTGTATTTACCAGAAAATTTAACTTTGCATAAATCACAAATCCTGACATATTTTATATTTATTAGTAGATCGTGTGGCTTTAGCATCATTCATTTGTATGTGTCAGCATCTCTTGTACTATAGTTACATCATTGGTGGACTCAAGGGATTGCAACCAATATGTATGACTCAGCAAATCTGGTAAGCTATAGTCGTATTTTGTAGCCTGAACTGTTGAGAAATAGTTTCCAAACAGTATAGGACCCAGCACAGTTAGTGGTGATAGCTGCAATGGTAGAAGTTGATTCATCAATTTTCACAGTATCCGGTATGGCGGTGAGGACATTGGTTAACCATCTAGTGACATAAGTGTTAATCCCCAGCTGGAAGAGTTTGTCAATGATATCTGAGTAGGGGATTGTGTTCAAACCGTAGGACAGATCAAAATAGGCAGTATGCACTGTCTTACCTTCATGCTGGCCTGTCACACAGAAACAATGGGCTAGGCTGTGACAACATTACAAATCACCTATAGAGTGACTCAGAATGTACTCCTACCTTACATGGTGTGATACATGCTTCAACACACTCTCAGGATGCACTATGTTCCCGTAGAAGGGTGTTCATAAACATGCATCCATCTGAGTGGGCTGGGGACTCCACCTGATGCATGCATATATAGACACATCCTGACTCTCCTGATCTGTGAGGTAGACCAACATGGCATCATGGACCTTCTCTAAATAGACACTAATAATATCCTGGGTGTGTGCAACAGACGTGTGAGTTTTTGATGCTACATATATGTCTGTTAAATTTGTCATATATTCTCAAAGAGCAATATCCTATGGGACTTGAAAAGGCAGCCAACAGGAGTCCACAATGAGGTTTTCACTCCACAATGACAGATGTGCCCATCAATACCTATATCACCAAATGGGTAGAATAGTGAATCACATTAGTGGCATCTAAATATGTAGAAATGGGTGAAGTGATCTATATTTTGTGTCCAGTGATCAAGTCTATACATCAGGGCTGTTTGCTAAGTCCTTTCCTGTCCATCACTGAAATCACAGACATGAAGAATGGCATACAAATCCTGTGCCCTAACAGCTGTCTAGAAGACTACAGATTGTGGGAAATCATTGATCCCAACTGTAATATTGGTATAATACAGACAGTATCAACACACATCAGAGATTGCTGCCACAGCCATAACAACACATGAGATGAAAAAGAAAATGTGTGGGGATTTGTTTCCGTATACAAACAAATGCACAAATGAAGGATCATGTAGATGTCACACCCTATCAGCAGACTAGTTGTTATGTGTACTGTGTCCTGGGATATATGGTATATGGAATGTCCACCAGCCTGTGTTTATGGTGGTGTGTACCTCATTGTATGTAACACAACTATGAAGCATGTGCAGACATCCACATGACAAGCCATAACACCTTCATAGTTCACAGCCTTCACCACACTGATACCCGAGTACAATACACCCTTCCTCATGTCCCTCCATACACATCTTCTAGTGATGTGTAACTCTAGTGTACCACCTTGTCACTGTGAGCTGTCACACATCTATTTGTGCACACCTAGATATTAGTTTTGTTGCATAAACATTACTGTCTGATGGTATGGAACCCCCATCAAGGTGTAATACCACATGCATGTATGATATTTATTTCAGTGATGCACTCATGACATATAAAGCTGCTTAATGACATTGATTGCATGGTTTGCATTTGTGATAGTGCAGATTATGCCATATATAAAGCTGCTTAATGACATTGATTGCATGGTTTGCATTTGTGATAGTGCAGATTATGCTATATATATATATATATATATATATATATATATATATATATATATATATATATATATATCTGCCATGCACAGCAATCAACTAGCCTGTAGTGGTCATAGTGTCAAGTGTGTCTCCTCACACTTTCTGCATGTGTTAGTGTCAGGAGAGTGTGCTTGATTACACTCATAGATTGCTGACATGTCCTAATAGTTGTACAAGTGTGTTGGTGCAGAACCATCTATGCTCATTCAGAAACACACATCTTGTGTCAGAGACATGGGCATTGCCGGTGCTATTATTCTGATATTGTCCATGATTGTACGTGATTGTTTTACTGTTGGCCATGAGTCTGTGTCTGTGTCCTACTTGTTGGAAGCCTCTGCCAACAATACAAGCATACTCAGGCAAATCAGTTTGCCCAGCTTTACAATATGCATCCAACCCTCACTGTATTTAACATCCATGATACATGTTCTCTCCATTGTTCATGTCTGGATGCTTATATCCACTGTTATGTCACCTTGTGTGACAGTCGCATCATATACATTTGTCACTGTGCAGTCTGTACTGTGCCATGTGGAGATGGGATTAGTGTTCCTGTTGCAACTCTCTTCCATTTACATTTCCTCATGTGCAGTACATCACAATGTTTCACCTGACCTCTTTCCCAGTGTTCATCCCTAAACCTTATCTGTGTGTCCTTATTCAAGAAACACACTTCCTATGACTGTTACTTATAAAATGGCAGTCCATGTACCCTTACAGATCGTTGATACAACTTGTACAGACTGCCTGGAATGGGATTCCACAATACCCAGCACTATATACACTGTCCTGTCCTGTGCCTGCAACACATACATTAATATATGAAAAACCCTGTGGCATTCCATGCAATCCCACTAGCCCAGTATGCTGCAGTATACACTTACACTGTCCTGTCCTGTAATGTCCCCGCAACATAATACATTAATATATGAAAAACCCTGGTGGTCCTTGTGGCATTCTGAGCAATCCCACTAGCCCAGTTTGTGATGCTGTAACTAAGTTCACTATCCGTGTTTCTTTATACAATTTCCTGGTCACCACAAAACTCTGCTTGCTTACATTTGAAGATGAGCCATGGCATGAATATTCATTAAGTTCTGATGCTCGTCACATGAAGCCTACACAGAGTTTATTGAATCCCAGGGAACAACTTTAAGAAATTATTGTGTAGCAAGGGATGTGGTTTGAAATTTGGAATGGTAAGTTATGTTTAAATGAATATGTACATGGTTTTATTTATTGTTTGCTACTTTAAAGTTATTTTGTTGCATTTTGTGTTATGTAAAGTGAAAAGTGTATATATATATATATATATATATATATATATATATATATAACTGAATTATGTATATAAATAAAATACTATTTTCCTGTGGGTACAACAAGAGAGCAACAGAAAGAGAGTGCAGCATGAAGAAGGAGAGAAGCTCTGTGTCACAAGAGGAGATTGCAGCTGTTGGTATGGCAGATATGGTAAGTGTGTCAGTAAAATTGGACTCAGTTCAGCAAACTCTTTTGGACGCAGAAATGGTTAAAGAAATATAAATTACTGTTTTTTAAAAAGGTGGTTTGGATTCACAGCAATGATATACCTTAATCAAGGAAAATAAAGCACTAGATGGTTTGTCAATATCCTAGTTACAGCCAATGGATGAGTATTTGGTACAGCCAGTGGTGATGAGGGAGCAGAATCAGTGATCACAGCTGCAACACTAGGGGATAGCAAACACTTTGAAACATACTAAGAAGAATCAGATCAAGCCAAGGGATAGTGAAAAGAGCAGACGTGAGTGTCACCAACAGCTAGGGCTGTAGAAAAGAGATTACATCGAGGACACTAGCAGTGAGGATTACTGGTAATCAGGGCTGTAAACATGACTGTGTAAATTTTGGGACAATAGTGTTGAGTCTGTAGGCTTCAAATGTATAGATGTTAGATTATGTATTAATTTTGGGAAATAACAGTCTGGAGATGTTACCTTTAGATCATTTAACCATTGAACAAGTTTTTGAAAATTACTGACTGTAAAATGAACAGCTATCCGTGGAATGAATATGAGTTTTCTGCCATTTCACCATTACCTAGAAATAAATTGACTTAGTGCAGCACTGATATAATAGCAAAAAATGATATTAAGGACTATGTTGCTTCTGTTTGAAAATAATGCATTCTGTTTCAAAAGTGTTTGATGGCCAAAAATCTTTGGACCAGGGATGGGATATGTGAGTTACTTCAAAGGAAGAAAATAATATATTGAAGCACATTTCTTGTACAATAATTGTTAAATGAATTAGAGAAACAGTTTGTTGTACAGAGCACTCTAAAATGTTTGTCTTCTATGACACTGATAATCATTTCATTGATGAATGCACAAAAAGGGAGTATGCACAATGTGGCCTAACAAGGCATTTTACTAAAAACTCTATAAACAGTTTTAAAGTCAGAGTCACATGCAGTTTGACTGTGAGTTTAGGCTGCAAGGGGAGGGAAGAACTCATACCTAACATTAACCAAATTAATGTTTTAGTACATATTCAACAAAATAATTAAATACAGAGATTGGATAGGAGAATCTGGAGAAGAATCTGTAGAAGAAATGGACAAGGCAGGAAAAAAAAGTGAAGCTAATCAAAACCAAGAAGAAAATGGGAGTGTTATAACTCATGGTTGACAATAAAGGAAGGAGAGGTGAAAGGCATGTCCATGGGGGAGGGGAGAGTGACAAGAAAAGAAAGAACATTGTAGAATAAAAAAAGAATGACTGTAGGAATGGAAGGGGTGACCTATTAGCAATAAAAGTGAATACTATCACAAATAGAGGAAGAAGACTTACAAAATTAAAATGTTATAGGAATGTGAAGTTTGATGCCCTATGTGTATTAGATACAAGAAAAGTTGAATATATAGTAAGAGAACAATTACAAACAAAGTTGGAAGGGAGTACGGTATGGGACTTAGGAAAAGGTGTATGCTCCAACACTGTTGTGTTTTCAGTATGTAGCATACTAAATATAAAAAATTCTAGGATGATTGATTATTGTAGACTATGTTACTAAGATAAATATTTAGTGATTAGTGATAAGGTATGCCTATACAAATTGCAAGGATATGGAGGATTTATATTGTCAGTTTCAAAGTTTTCTAAGAGTAAACATGCAAATTGTATTTTGGAGTGATTTTAACTGTAATATAAGAAGATGTAAAGGGGAAACGGGAAGAGATATCAACATATGTGAGTAAATCATAAAGTTAAGAATAGGTGAAGAAAGGACAGAGAGAAGAAATACTGTAAGTTTAAGACAGAAATTGATTTCATAGTCTACTCATAATCTTTCTTATCCCTCTTTGCCCCACAGTCTGTAAATCATAAACCCACTGCTAGGCAGACAATTTGTTTACCTTCATGGGTTGACTGAGAGAGGCCATCATTTAGACAGCCATTATGGTTGGGTTGAGGGATTTCTTATTTTAGCCCTACCATCACCAGGTACACTCAACTTGCAGAGCCATGGGGAATGTGTGATGAACTGTGCATGTGGGTCATCCTTCAGTTATATAAGGGATATCGCCAGCAAGCAAACCCTTCATGTATGTGTAGTGGTCTCCCCAGTCCCCACCAGAAAAATCACACTTCTCTGTGTGTTCCGCAAGTGACTACCACCCCCACACCCCTGGGAGAGACGAGAAGACCACTCCCATTCTTTCCTTCCTTCACTGCCTGATTGCCTGGTTTCTCCAATGTTGGGGAAGCTAACCAAATCCTGGTCACCAGGGTCTCAGTAAGGGGACTTGTCCCCTGTGTCAATCTACTTATTCAGAATCTTTAAATGAAGAACACAGTGGAACTATAATAAATGGGTTCTTAGATCACTTTGCAATTTGATCAGTATTTGGAGAAAATGTAAATGCAATTAAACAAGGAAAAGTAATACAGGTTAACAGGATTTTTTCTTTTTTGCAAATTTAAAAAAATTATGAAATGGAGAAAAATGCAATTATATGAAAATTAAAGGGATATTTGACAGTTTTATGATAACTGGACAGAATGGTGGCCATTTTCCAAACAGAAACACAGAACTCTTCATCAAGAGATAGAAAAAGAATGTCAGAAGAACCCAACAAGTTAGAACAAATAATTTACTATAAGGGGATAAATATTATTATTATTAGAGAAAACAACATTTGAATTGAATACGTTAAAAATTAAGTATATGTTAAAAAGGGAAAATACTGTATTACAGGAGAAAAACAAAGAGGTAAATCAATTCCTAGCTAGGTGGGTAAGAGAAAATGAGTGCATATTAACAGAAGTGTAAAAAGTGAGAAAACTGATAGAGAGAGATTAGGGATAGTGTTCTAAGACTTTTAACTAAAATGTATAACAAATATATGAAAGACAATAGAGTGGTATGCAATATTAAAAAATAAGTAAGAGTGTGCAGAAGCTTTTGAAAGTAGAAATAATTTTACAACTGTTAAGGAGATGGAATATTAGTCTTCCTCTAAAAGAAAAGTGTAGATGATAATGGTGTAATAACATCCGTAACAACTTTTTTGTGACTATTTTGTGGAAAGAGTTAAGTGATAAGGTGAGAACTTCTATCAGAGATAGAATAAACAGGTTAAGAGCTATATTAGAACATGAGGATTTTTTTGTTAATGTTGATCCTAACTAAGTTGCCAGTTAAAGCCATGATAAAATACAAGCAATATGACAGAAAGTGTATAATATGTGTGGGGGGATAAGCCATGCTTTTTATAATATAATAGAATAAAGCAATTCAGTGAAAGAAATAAAGAACTTTGGAAAGCAATGGCAGTGCATTTTATTATATTAAAATAATATTACATGACTTTTATGTGAAGACAAATAAGAAATTTGCACATAGGACTAAAAAAATAATATGTTTTGAATGTTTGTTTGGCTAGATGGAAGGACTTGTTATAGAAAAGTGATGATTATGAAATTAAAAACAGATTGTTTTATGTTACATATGGAATGGTGGGGGTATAATATATGCAGCATGATAACAAATGTTGTTTATTTTGTAAAAAAAATGAATGCACTTGGAAGATGTCTTTGATTTCACTATTTGTTATTTTTAATATTGTAATTAAGAAAGTCTGATTTTATGCCTTTATGATTTTAATAAAGTCCACCTACTCTTTCTGACTCCTTCCTGTGGATGGGCCACAACATGGCTACAGGAGGGGAAGGAGAGATTATGGTGGTACCTGGCATACTCATGAGTGCAGTACCCCTGATGCTGCATTGCACTGTCAGTATTGAAAAAATTCATCCAGGCACCTTAAGAGGAAATAGAACCCATAACTTTCTGATCTTCCAGCATTAATGGCAAATATGCTACCTGTTGAGCAACTGACACTAATAAATGTCTTAAGAGCTGTAAAGTACAACCAAAAGTGCTGCACTATACTCTTAAAAACTGCATTTTTGTCCTAATGCTATTTAGGCTGAGAAAGCTTTAAGGAGCAATTTTGCTTTCTATGAACATGTTTGTACAATTTATGCTTGGGATATGAAGCATACATCCAGGCACACAAAAATGTATTGCTCTTTTTTAAAAAATACATCTGTTTGTGTCACTAAACTAAAATAAATTGGTGGCAAGTAGAAATGAAAAGAAGTGAAAAAATATTTAAGAACACTTGTGTTTTCCCAAAGTTGGCCTGAACAACAGTGTATGCTCCAAAAATATTTGCCAGAAAATATGAATTTCTCAGACATTTATCGGTATGTTTTTAAAGGAAATTCCCAAAATAGGAAAGACAATGAGACAGGATGAGACATGGGAGAAGTATAAAGTGACTATGGTAATCAAGTTTATTAAAGAACAGTGTAACAATGAATTTCCCATCACTTCACTAGTACAATTGTATGTCAAGCACCTTTTTTTATTAAAATAGTCTTTATAGTTATTGTCTGTGTTGAATTAAATTTATCAGCAAAGTTGTCCAAAGGAGAAAAGAAGACAAGGCTAATTTTCACCATTTGAGATAATGGAGCTAACAGTATTAATGTACAAAAATGTGGTACTAAAATGTATTACATTCTATCTAAAGTTTTAATGTAGTAGAGCCCTTAAACATAAATATATACTCATGAATACACATTGAAGAATATTGTGAATGTGTAGACAGTTTGAGAAGTGAACATGAGTCACCTGAGGCAATACCTAGAGGTATCAGTGGAGACAGACTTTATTTTATTTTCTCTCACTTTCAGTGTACAGTATTAAGCAGCTCTGACAGATAAAGTCATAAACTATATATATATATATATATATATATAAATATATATATATATATATATATATGGGTCCATTTTTCAATTTAGAAATGCCACAATCCCAAGGTTCACAATATCAAACCCAAAACCTCGAGACTGTGGAATCTCGAAATTAAAAAAAAAAAAGAACACATAAAAAATATGGTTTTGCAGGGGTGCATGCCTCCCCTGCACACCCACACCCCCTGCAACTTAAACATACTAACTCCAAGATCTCTCTACAGTGAAGAGAATGGTAATGGAGATCGCTATGCAGTGCGAAACAGGAACATTACCATTCTCTTCACTCTAGTGCGATCAAGGACTTAGTATATTAAAGTTGCAGATGTTCTAGGGGAAGCAGAGGGTTCCCCCCCCCTGCAAAACCATGTTTTCATGTGTTCTTTTTTTTTTCAAAATTCCAGAATCTCGAGGTTTTGGGTTCAATGTTGTGAACCTCGGGATTATGGCATTTTGAAATTAAGAAGTAGACCTATATATATATATATATATATATATATATATATATATATATATATATTTAACATTTTATTACTTACATGTATGAGATATTACATAAACTTTGTAGAAATCATTATATTATAAAGGATACTGCTTTCATATCCAGAGCATAGATTGCTACTTCGATGTGCAATAGTACACTAATCAATAACATTTTATTATTGTGATAATATATCTCTGTAAGCTAGAAAGCTAGTGTGAGAGAAAAAATTATCATATAGTCCAAGAATTATTTTGTCCTTCTCTCCTTTACCTGTGATTGAGAAGAAGTATTCTAGGTTTATGTAAGGCCACTGAATATGAAGCAAACACATAATTTAAAATTAATTCATTTATCCTTATATTTTTAAATGAAACCATCTTTCCTTGGTTAAGATTAAAGAAACTGTACCAAATTGTACAAAAGAAGATATGTGTCATGAACTGATAACCAGGGAATTCTCAAAGAAACGTCACACAGTAGTTGCGGTTCAAGATACAAAACCCTAACTAGGTAATGATTTTTACTTGAAGGGAAATATTATGGATGATGTTGAACATCCTCCGCTTACTTCACAATTCCAGTAAAAGAGAGCAATTATTATAGAGTGCAATGACTATGGACAGAAAATTAAGCAGATCATTTCCAAGAACTGGAATATAATTAGCAGTTATTCTAGATTAGTTGAAATTCTTAGTAATAGGCCAGTTTTTGTGTTCATCATGGCTGTAAATTTGAACTTTATTTTTGAAAATAACAACAAAGGCTTGGATAGGAGTATGGGCACAGGTACCAGAAAGCATGTTACTTGTAGTCAATGCTCTGAAATACTTCATAAAAAGGAGGTGTTGCTTAACAATAGCATTAACAGTGTGGTAAAGTAAAGTGGGACTAACTGTAAAACCAGTGATGTAGTCTACCTCATTATCTGTGAAGGCCGTTTCAGCTTTTATATAGGAAAGATGGAACGTGCCTTGTGTGTGAGAGTTGATGAAGATATGTACAAAGTAAAAAATAAAAACATGAACAATGCATTTTATGGACATCACTTAACCTATTAAACGGATTGTAAATTTAAATTTGGTATTCTGGAGGAGCTCCATAGTGACCCCAGAGGGGGTGACTTGGAACAAAGGTTGTAATTTAGGGAACTTATTTGGCAGTTTAGACTTAATGCCATTAATCCACTGGGCCTAAATGATATGATGTCCCTCTACACTATTTTAATCATTCAATCAACTTTATTATAAGAAGGAGGAAATGAGGTCATTTCAATTTTTTATACAGTATGTGAATATGATTATTTTTTCAAAAATGTGAACGCATTTTTACTATTATAGTAAATTACATATTTAATATTTAACATTTACGTGTTTTTTAACATATGTAGTTAACAAAAACGTTTTATGCATATATTTTTATATATTTTTGCATACTTATTTTGTTTGTTTATTAACTTTAGAGTTGGTGGTATAAGTAGCTGTATAAGTTTTATAATGAATTTATGGGTCATTGTACCTTTAAGAACTGCATTAGATAAGGAAATGGTGTGTTGTCTTCTTGTATTCTGATGAAGTTCCAAATTTAGGAATGAAAGCACTTAATACTTGGATTAAACTTTTTTCTTTATGATCCTGTGTTTGGTTACCTTTTACAGTGGTGTTCGATCTCCTTGTGTTATTTTGGCACTTACTTTACACATTTCTCATCTGGTTTACTGTGGGACATTTCCTTGAGAATTCCAAAGCTAAATTAAAAAACTGGGGTATAACATTTATTTCAAGAACTTCAGAAGTCTGCATCATTCATTTTGAATGAATGCTAAATCCATTATTATACAATAGAAGATCATGAAGGGCTGAAAATGTGCATGCTGATTGGTCAATCCAACCAGCATGCTCATTGTAAATCCAGCATAAACCAAGAGGAAAAAGTACAGCCACTAAGGTATCATTGAGTGGCTGGAATTTCGTCTCATCGTATACAAAATATTGTGTCTGCACTGAATAGCATTGGATGTACAGCTTGTTTGCAAGCTGCTATGTCAGCTGTAATTTCATATGAACCAAACAATAAATAAAATAAATAAATCAATTAAGGAAAAAAATGCCTATTTTTTCTTGTATGTACAAGATCTTGGCTGACGTAATAGGTTGCAAACAACTTCTACATCTAAAACTGCTCAATTCAAGAGCTTGAACACAAAATAATTGGTATAAACATAAAAGTACACAGAAAAAAACTAATAACCACATAAATTAACATTATAACTAACCTACCCATGAGTTTTACAAATAATATAATCACATCTATTCAAGTTATTTACTTCCCTGCAGCTTTACACTTAGTAGACACTTAGTGAACTGTATACATTTTGTTTTTTTTTTCCTAACAAGTAAGGCTATACTAAACTACTTTCCCTGCTTAAGCACTGTAGATACAGATAAGATTTAGATGTGTATTTGCAGGAAAGATTTAATATAAGTTTCTGCATTTAAAAAGAACAACCATTACTTCAGAGAAGGCAGTAGTAAGCATGCTTCCCTGTTCCAGTACATCCATCCACAAGCATGCACAAGCTGTCTTACCTCAAAAACACTCTAAACTCAAAAAACCCACCAAAAGCAGATACTACTGAAAGAAAATAAAGCACAGAAAACATGGAATTAAACCATAATGAACTACAAGAAATATTTGATAACATACCAAAAACAATGAGTCATCTTTCAACAAGCAAGAAAGTACTGCAAGAGCAAGAACAGGAAGTACAACAACATAACAATTCCCACAGAAACCAGGACAATATGACAACCCATGCACTTCAGAAATGAAAAGAAAAAATTTAAACCAGTACAAGAGAAGAAACCAACAAATTATATACAGAAAAAACACATGAAAAAAATAGAAATACTAGAATTAGAAAAAGAAGAAACAAGTACAAGAAAACAAAAAAAAAAAATGGGCTATAAACATATTTCAAAATTGGCAAAAAAAAAAAACCTACAGTATAGACTTGCACACTATTACACCAGATAACTTCAACTCAGTACTAAGAATTCTACACTACAGTATGAAACACAAATGGAAAAGAATATGTTATAAGTGTATTTGTAGCCATGCATGCAGGACTCAGCAGATAATATAAACAACCCACTATTAAACGGAAAATTAACATAATTACAGATATACATCTAACAAATGCAAATAATGTATTTAAATCAGTAAATTAAAAATACAGAAGACAGAGAAAAGATACAGCAAACACCACCACCCACTAACAATACAAGAAATAACAGAACTCAGAAAGAGCCAAGTACTTTCCCCAAACACAGTAGATGGACTCATCAGTAAAGTCTGGTTTCCAACTACACTTTGCAAGACATGGAAATGAAGGAGTGTGATACCTCAAACAAGTCAGTTTTACAAGTAAAAAAAATGAAGATGGCACAGAATATGTAACAAAAAATATTTACAAACATACCAAAAACATACAAAATATTACAACCTCACAAAACAATTACTAAGAGGATTCATGTTTGAAAACCACACAGATCCCTTATATCCTGTAAAAAAGTTTCAAAAACTACCTTCAAAAAATGCCACCTAAAACAAAAGCACTGTTTATCCACCCAAAATCTTCCACAACATGTACTAGACAAAATGGAAATGTGGTACACAACACAACCTAAGGGAATAAATCACCTTTCAAAAATATTGCCAGACATTTGCAAACTAACAAATCTATCAAGATATACAAACCACGCCTTTAGAGTGACAGCAGTAACTTTACTTTCACAATCAGGAATGGAAGCATAACGAATGAGTGTCACAGGACATAAACGTGAAACATCACTATGCTCCTATTATCAAGCATCACTAGATGAATTCAAAACATGGAAAAATAATCCATAGAACACCACAACAAGCACCAAAAAATCCAATAAATGAAGATAATATCAATAATAAAACAGACAACGAACCAAGAAAAAAAATAAAACTCCTTAACACAGAAGTTCTAAACTTTGAAAATACATCAGAAACATCACAAACCAAAGTTAAAATAATAAATTATGCAACAATAAGCATCTACAACATGCAAACCCAACAAAGTAAATAAGTACATTTATGCTTATATATAAATTAAACCTTATTTATTTATTTATTTAACATTTGTTGACTGGGCTAGTCTAACTGGATATATGTCCATTTTCAGTAGAGGCCTGAGGAGAAAAGCTCCAAGTCATTACAAAGAAAGAAAAAAAAAAAAAAATATATATATATATATATATATATATATATATATATATATATACAAAATAGTCCACCAGAATAGTTGAAATATATAAAAAAAAAATGAAAATGTAACTAACTATAAACACAATCCCCAAGATTCATGAAGCTTGCACCAGGCACCGGAGTAGCGTCAGTGATCTAGCGCCAAATATGGCCACCAAGCGATTCAGGTACGAGCTGTTTCCATGTGCACTACCAGCGTATGACAGAGCTGCGCAGCTCCCAACGCATGTATGGTAATTACCCCATGCGCAGCAGTGTAGCATGTAAATAAAATTATATAGCGATTCATGAAGTGCTGCAGGTGTGGAGTAAGCATGTAGAAATGTAAACCAAAAAAAAACGGTTTACATTTTGTCAAACATAAAACTGGAGCCATGAAAGCAGGCCAAACGTACGTATTATAATGTTAATATATGCCAATGGCTAAATATATAGCCAATGGCATAAAACAACATGCACAACATATAAAAAATGACATTTAATGTCATAGCCACACTAACGCAAAGTAAAACCGCAGTGCATCTGTGCACAAACGGGATCATGAGGAAAATATATTTAGATGTCATAAAACTGCAATGTAACACAACTCATGATATCCCCATAATAGTCAATGGCACACATGCTACACCCCAACCATGGCACAAGGGTTGCTAAGGGTCTGTGACAGTGTTCCGTCCGGTAACTAGGAATTAGCAGTCAATGCCATGCAAATGAGTCAAGTAATACTGAATCGCAAATGCCCCGCCAGTGTAAGGATGTACCACACGGCATAGCGGTACAACACTGAGGAGTGGCCTGGAGGTAAACATGACATCAAAAGAGGGGCGCGCCACCATAGCTGTAAGCAAATTGGATCATTGCTAATCCATGTTGCGTGTTGCTAAGCAAAGCCACAGGATAGGGGTGTGGAAGTAACCATAGCTTTACTTAGCTGAGAGCACACAAGGTAACCGAACGTTCATGTGAACGTGGATGAAAATGCACATGAAACCCAGTAAATGGCTGTGCGAGGCGCACCACAGCTGAAACAGGAAGGATAGGGGAAGACAATAAGTTAATGCTGCAGCATGGTAAATAGAGTACAAATGAGTAATTAACACCTAGAAACTCACAGTGGGCCATAGACAACAGCTAACAAGGCTGCTAGCAGCTACCTGCAGAACAGGAAAGGGGAGGTGCCGTACAGCAAAGAAAAGAGAATCGGCAGATGAAAGCGCTTAACATTGAACATTGATTCTCTTGTGTTTTGTGTGTGCTTCATGTGGACCTATTGTGCAGTGTTGCTTATTTTACATTAAAAGCTTTTGTGGTAGATATCAGAGGATCTGCGGAACCTTTATTGCCATTTTCCAGTTAGCCGGCTTATCTGAGTAAAGAAAAGAGAACTGTCACAGCAGAACAAAGCAAACTTGCAGTAGATCAGCTACATAACACTTTTCCCAACACAATCCTGGGTTGTGAAAGTACAAAACAAGAAAGGCAGCAGCTAGATGCATGCCTGACAATGGGAGGGGAATCGGGTTGAAAACTGAAGTAAAGGGCAATAGATGGATCATGGCAGCCAAGCATAAGTCAACACCAAAGACCCCACAATAGCAGCACCTGCTGTAAAACCAATAATTAAGATATCCTGCAGCTGGAATAGCACAAACACACCCAATTACACCAGCATCATCCATTGCACAATAGTATAAGGTGTGAAAGCCCCACACACACACTTGTCTATTCCCAGACACTCTGCACCATTGGTGTATACAGACGGGGAACTTTTAATATGTACATGTTAGGGGCTTCCATAGCTTTGATTCAACAGCATGTGTTGAAGACTGACGGTGGTGTGGAGGATGATGCTGACAACCATCTCAGGCACCAGAGGAGGAGAAGAGTGTTCAGATCCAGGGTAACCTACCAGGGGCTACATGATCTGGAGATAGTAGAGCGTTACAGGGTGGACAGGGACATCATACAGCAACTTGTTGAGCTGTGCCGGCCACACCTCAGAGTAACAGAGGGGAACCCATCCCAGTGGACACGAAGGTATGTGTAAGCTTGAGAATACTAGCCACAGGTACCTTCCAAAAGCCAACTGGGGATATCATGAGGATCTCTCAGGCATCAGCATCCAGGGTACTCCACCAGTTCCTGGATGCCATGTTACCACATGCCAATGAGCACATATACTTCCCCCGAATGCAGGAGGAGTTGGCCAGCAATATGCATCTCTTCCACCATGTGGCAGACTACCCAGAGGTACTGGGTGCAATAGACTGCACACACATACACATCAAGTCACCACCCAGTGAAGGGGTAGGTGCTACATAAACCACAAGGGATTCCCCTCCATCAACTGCCAGGTCATGTGCAATGCCCAGGGCATTATCATGGATGAGTGTGCTGGCAGCTCTGGAAGCTATCACAACTCCCACATCTGGCATGCCTCACAGCTGTATCAGGTATTTTCCAGGGGGGACATACCATATGGCCAATTGGAGGGGGATGCTGGCTATGCACTGGAACCATGGATAATGACTCCCATCACAAATGCACACACAGCCATGCAAGAATGCCATAATGAGGCACACACAGAAACCAGAATCATCACAGAGTGCGTGGTTGGGATGCTGAAGTCATGGTTCCGTTGTTTGGACATATCTGGTGGAGCCTTGCAGTACTCTCCAGGAACGTGTGCCCACATCTTCATAGTATGTGTCATGCTACACAATACGATCCTGTAGAAACAGCTGCAGCAGGGACAGAATGGTGAAGGCCCTCACAGCCCACCACCATTGTCAAGAGACCCACAGGCACAGAGTGACTCAGCCCATGAACACCCTGTGCTAGTCCCAGTAGGCAGACGGAGGTGTGTCCAGTATGCCCATGCCTTAGCAAAGAGGGAACATATAGCACGCACACTGACAGTGTAGGCACTCATGGACTGACACCCTTCTCCACCTACACACACAGCAAACATGGATGGCACACACACACACGACCACCTGCAAATTGTCATGTATAGGTGGTCTACTGTGTGCATCCTACATAGGTAGCCCTCAACTATTGTACACACAACCACCATTGGCACAAGGTAAGTCAATACCTGAACAGTAAATTAAGCTATCAGCATGTGTCCATACTGTATGTACAGGTTCATAGATACATAGATAGGTACATGCCCAACTGCCGAGGCTACTCATAAGCATAGGCAAAATGTGTCTGCTGTTGCAACCCCATCGATTAACTATTTGACCCTCTGTGGAGCAGAGCCAATTGCGGGATCCCAGGGGTGTAGCCACTCACTCTGCAAGGATTCCCTGGAGTGTTATTGAGAGGTTTTGTATAATGTAATCAGGGATGTCGTTCCAAATAATGGGGAGTATCCCTGACAGGAATCTTCACAGATGTTTACATGTTACATAGTATACCTTAAAGACAGCTTGCATATATAGGTAGTTCTGCAAAGAATAATAAACGTGTGGAACACACAAACCCTGAAATGTGCGTTAATCACACTTGCACTACCAGTGCCTGCTCTGAGAGGTAAGATGTCAATGCCAGGATTAGAACACGTAACCATGTACACATTCATCACAATAACATACCACTAAGCTACCTGAGATGTACCAATGGCAGTCTTGTATACTGACAGGATAAAACACAAAAGGTAGGAATGTGTTGAAATAGGACAAACCAGCATGTACCCAATGAAAGGTGTATGTTTTATATATATATATATATATATATATATATATATATACAGAAAGAGATATATGTCGATATATGGGGATAAACATATATATATATATATATATATATATATATATATATATATATATATATATATGTAGATATATAGATAGGTTAACAAACTCTACATAACCATGGAGGTACATATAAATGGGATACCTACCACATACTGACTGCTTTACATACAGACACACGTAATTCCGAGGCTTAAGGTCCAAAAGAACACAGTACCGAAACACCAGATGTGCGAGGTGTAAAATCACGATGTTAAGACACAGTTAGTCAGTGCTTCTGGTTTTGCGGTTCAGGTAGTTACTGTGTGTAAGTGTGTTTCTTAGGGCTATAGTGTGTGTAAGTGTGCGTTCTGTGTGTGGTGTGTGTTCTTGGGGGACTGTAATGTGTGGGTGTGGGTTAGCTTTGTGCATCTGTTTGCATGACCTAGAAGGTAGAATATTAAAGTGGGGGTGGTGTGGGGGGTGCAGACACCTACATGAGGGGTGTTGGGGGGCTTGGCCACCTGCTCATACGTAGCGTAGGATGGTTTGTTTGGATGTGTTGGGTAGCAGTGTGTCTCTGTGTGCGTGTGCTCCATGTCCGTGTTACTTTTTTGAGTTACTGTTGCTGTCAGTAATGTGGGGTATGGGAGGCTGGTCCCGGTACTGTATGCGTCGGAACTCTGTGGTTTTGGGATTCCATAGGTATCCCGTATACAGCGTTTGAAGTGTTCATATATGTGTATAACATGGACCATAGCAATCACACATTCCGCCACTACCAACCTTTATGAACAAAGGATATGGAAAGTATATGCCTATACACTATTACAAATTTGTGCAATGGACATGAGCCAGTGATAGTGTTACCACCTGGTCCCACTTTGTGAGGGACACTCCCTCTTTGGGAGGTTGTGTCCTGACCAAATATATTAAACGTGGCAAATGTCCTGGGATTGTAAGACATAATTATGTCCCATATGTAGTGTAATAGTTGCAAACAATAGTTGTTTCTGTATCTAAAATACCTACATGTTACAAGAAACAGGATAAGAAACTAAACTGCTACAAGAATAAGCTTATATTTAGGCAAGAAAGGAAAGTTCTATCCCTTGTAGTGACCATGGGTTTGTGTCGGCCTGTAAATTCTGATGTGTGTCCTGAAAATGTCCCACTATGGCCATATGAAAAGGTGGCAACCCTAGCCAAAGAGGGTCAGTCACCAACACAACTACGATGACTGCAAATACCTATGACAGAAATACACAGCTTTCATGTAGCAACACTCTATTACATTCAGATGTATTACCGAAGAGATTCAAGGACTAACATCACCTTCATGCTATACATGAACCACATAACAGTGCCTTAATGAATCAGCCTGCAATTACCATTGTATTAGTCTACAAAAGAATAGGTGTTCAAAGGGAAAGGGAAGGAACCCTCACGCACATATCGATTATGTATAAAAGCAGTTCCTACACACCTGCATCTGCTATGCACACCCACCAACATCACCCCCACACCCAAACATATTATAATACAAACTGTAATAACATCACAAATCATTCACTCACTGTATGACATCTGCAGAAGCCTTAACATACCTTGTCAGAGACACACTAACATGGCCCTATGTGAAATAGCTGCTGTTATACAATGGAACAGCTGCTGATGTTACAGGGTTTGTTTGCACTAATCCCGCTTCAGAGGGTTGTGTGTACACCAGGATGTGTTAGCAATTATTGAGTAACAGCACAGTATGCTACACTTGTACACCAAATCAAGGATGTCTGGTGAGCACACTGTAAACCACATAACAGTTCATGTATAGCCATACAGCCTTGAGCTGGCCAAACATCCTTGCCAGACTTAAACATCTGCAGAAGTATCAGGTACAAACAAATCCTGCATAAGTAGCAATGTTCTGAAATATAACAGCTGTACTCACATGTAGAACAAAATCATCTAGCCATTACACACAGTCCACAGGAGTCATGAAGCTAATATATCTCTGTGTGTCTCCATATAGCTGTTGAAATATATCACAAACAACACATCCCGGCTGTCTTCCTCGAAAGTAAGGCAAACGGACAACGTCCAAAAGGAGTAATCAGTTATACACCACTGTTGCCATGGTATCGGCTAATGGAGTAGCTGCACAGCTGATGTGCATCTAATTAACTACTTTGGAACAGCAATTGGTGGACAGGATACCACGTTACCGATATGTAACTAGAAAAGGATGTGTTATCACACATTCGAACCATCCGTATATACCTGCGGAACGTTACAAAGAACATTGAAACACAAGCTGAAGAGGATTGAATCAACAGTTAACAACACCTTGAGTTACTAATAAGGTATGTAGAACAGTCATTATGTCTGTGTATGTAGTACCTTTCTGTAGTATTTAAAGTGCACGCAATCCATATAGTGGAAACAGTTATCTTGTAGTGATGTATTGTTGAGCATAGTAACGCTTGTAGTATTTGTGTGTACTGCTGTAGGTCACAAGGCAAACACCGCATACACCACAAGGGATGCTATATAAGGGCTTTGAACAGAAATACTCCTCACCAGCCGATGTCAGTGGCAGGGCTGGTCCAACAAGTATGTGCTATAACAGGGGATAGTATATGTTGATATATTGTAAGTGTAGCCATATTTATGGGTGTATTACTGAGAATAATATGTGGAAGGTTGGGCCACTGTGCAATTATGATTTGCATTGTGGGATATTGAGCCAATAACTGTGTAATGTACAGTATTGTAGGCAGATATGTATTACAAGCTACATAGCATTACTGTAATGTTAGGCAATCATTTGTTTTGTCTATTGGCATTTACAATACACAATAACAGGATACATATGTCTTTTAGTCACACGACAGTTTATCAGCATGATAGCAAAGTGAAATGGAAGAGCTAGTTAACTATCCATGCACATAAGACATGTAATATGTGCAAAGGTAGGTACTAGGCTGTCTTACCAAGGGTATTTGTAAGCCTAGCTAGAGTGTGTTGACTTTCGCCACCCCCATAGGTTGGTTCCCTGTGCCTCTGAACAGCAGAGCCATTAGTTCCCTGTGCCTCTGTCCAGCAGAGCCACTGCAGTGATCCCTGGGGTACATGTCTGTCTCCCATCCACATGTCAAGGTTTCCCTTGAAGAGTACTAGTGAGGGGCTCTGCCTGATGTACATTGGAATCATGTTCCAAAGCATGGGGAGTGTCCGGGTCAGGAATCTATCTGTCCAGCACGTCCTACTGATCATTGTGGTTAGGTGTATATCCCTAGAGCATGTGGCTCTCAGGGGCCTCTGTTTATGTGGAGCATATCCAGCAATACAGAGTTGGACATGGGCCTTGTATGTCAAGCAGAGATCACCTGTGAGTATGCGGTATGCAACGGAGTACAGCTGGAGTTTCTTAGGTTGGGCTGCATAGGTCATCTGTTTGAGGTCAGTAATCCTCTTGGTGTGGTACTGTTGTGGTCTTCCAAGCTGTTGCAGTTGTCTTGTAAGGTATATCCCAAATGGGGTTTTGTATCCTTTAATGGGTCTAATATGTCATGAGTAGAGTCACAATGGCCTCCACTGATCTGGATGTGAACCCATTGGAGATTAGGGGTGCCATTTAGAAGGATATTCTAACCACCTTGTCATTATGGGTATCGAAGGAGAGATTGCTATCTACTGGGGTTCCCGGATTCCTTATTACCTTTGCTGTATGTAGGGGACTAGCACCTACGTGGTAGTCTGCGGGTAATTAGTTATAGCCAAAGTGGATTACTATGCACTTTTAGGCATTCAGCTTGATGCCATGATATTAACACCAGGTACCCATCTCAGTGCGACCCTTCCAGAGGGTGTCTGTAACAGCTGGGGAAACAATTATGTCCCCTAATTTTCCATCGTCTGCAAACCTTTTCAGCCAAAGCCCTCCTGTGCTTGCCTGTATGTCAGAGAAGTATATACTGAACATTAGGGGTCCTAGGACTGAGCCCTGGGGGACGCTACTTGTAACTGGTATACAGTCAGACCTAGGGTATGCAACTCCCACTGTGTGTGTTTTGTCTGTGAGCCACTTTGCAAACCATCACATGACGTAGGGGTTAATGTTCAGTTGGATGGGTATGTTGATAATACCAGAAAGAGGAATGGTTTTGAAAGCCTATGAGAGATCTAGGTAGGCTGTGTGGACCTTCTTACCCTCATCTAATGCCTTGGTAACTGTCTCTAAGAAGTCCACCAGGTTTAGGAGGCATGGTCTGCCCTTAACAATGCCAAACTGGGAGGGGTCAAAGGTTTGGCGGTACCCAATGTCTCTGTGACTGAGATCCATGATGTGCACCATAGCCTTGCAGACCAGGCTAGTCAGGCCTATAGGGAAATAGGTCCCGTAGTCCATTGTGGTGCCACCTTTGTGGAGTGGGATAACTGTTGCTATGCGCCATTCAGGGGGCACTATGCCCGATGTGAGGCTATTATAGAACATGGTGCATAGGTGGGGAGACAGTGCGTTCTGAAGTTCGTGTAAAATGCAGCCTGGGATGTTGTCCAGTCCCATGGATGCTGTGATATTGGCTTTAGAGTGTGCAGTTTTGAGAGGGAGGGGGGAAAGGTATCACTGAACCTATCTGCCAGGATGTTGCCAATATCAGTTGTTTCTGTAATGTTCGTGCCTTTGTGCTGTAACTCAGAGCAGATCTGGTTGTTGACATCAAGATATGTGACATAGGTATAGAATGCTTTGTGGTTGTTGTTGGAATTAGTAGCGTTTTAGTTTTCATAGCTAGCTTTGGAGGATCTTATAAGGGATCTCACCTTCTTACTGAGGCTGGCCAGGGAGCTCCTCCATGCATGGGATTGTACTCTCGTTTGCAGCAATGTCTTCCTCCTGTAGTACAGTTTGTTTATGGCAGGGGACCACCAGATTGGTTTCCTTAATTAGGAGTATAGCATCCTGGTTCTGTTTCGGATAGCACAAGCCACGCACTCGTGTAAGTGCTTATAGAGTGTATTTGTGTAGGATTCAGCAGTTGTAACAGTATTGTCCATCTGCATGGGTGTCATGACGTTCACCACGTTTGTCTTAAGAAGCATGTAGTTGGCTTTGTAGACATATTATACTGTGGCTCCCTTAATGGGGGGTGGGGGCGGGATGTGGATATCAATGGTGTTCAGCTCATGGTCGGATCAGACCAATGAGGAGTTGACTTCATGTGTGGAGCACCAGTCACTCATGATGGTAATGCCTAGGTCTAGGATATTGTTGCCCCTGGTGGGTGTGTGGATATGTTGATTCAGGGCATTGGTGTTTATGAATTCCAGAAAACGTTGAGCTAATGTGTTGGTACACAAGTAGTTTTCCCAGTTAATGGTGGGGTAGATTCAGTGAAACTATGTGATGAGTGTGTTATGGTGCAAATGTTTACCTTCTCCACATGACTGTCAGGGTCAGGCTTGGTTGGAGACACCTTTACCTCCAGTTTGGTTAGATGAGTGCATCTCTCACAGGTTGTAGTGTTGGGTGGTAGGTGGGGAACCTTGTCTGTGCACAAGAGGCAATGTACCTCAAGATGTCCAGATTCATCAGATAGACAGGTGAGAACACTGGCAGTTGACTCTTGGGACATGCCCGAATATAGAACTACTTTCACCTAGATAAGTGAGGAAAGTGAATACAAGAGCTAATTTACTCTAAGCAAGTGAGAAAGGTATGTACAAAATCTGTTTACCCTTACCTCTAGGTAATGAGGAAGATTGAGTGCTGTAGTAATTATAAGCTTACGTAGTGCTTACAAGTTCTGAACAAGTGCTGAGCATGAATAAGCAATCCAGATAGGGTCTTGGATAACATAAACACACGGCCCCCTCCCCCCAACAGGTACATAAGCATATATACATGTACACCACAGGGCCCCTGTACCTACAACTATGCAGGTACTAGGTGCACTCAGGCTGCATGGGACCTGTCCACATCACAGGTTGTATCATACACATATGGCAAAACAAGATGCTTTCCACTTACACATCATGTAAAGCATAGCTCCATGTCAGGTTGTGTACTCATTGAAGGGTGCACACCAACAGGTATCACAACCTACAAAGGGGGAGACACCACTGATAATGGAAAGTACTGCACTACTACCCTGCTGAGTCTGGTCTGCAAGGCCATGAACCTTGATCAATTAATTGATGTCAGCAGTACAGATATAGATGACAATATGGTTGATGTCACACTGCATATCATAACCTTGCCAGGTCATAAAACACCATCACCCATACTGTATACCACCTACACTCAGTATACTAGCTGTACATTCCTATGTCACAGGAGTGTTTTGCAACAGGAATGCTGGCAGAACCAACACTACAGAAGGTGTCTGAATAATACATGCTCATCACACCAGTGGCAGCTACAGTATGTCAGGGTTAATGAATTTTATTCCCCCTCATTGTAGTCCATACCTCACAGACTAACAGAAGGCATCTGCCTATTGAAGTATGCAAATGACTATGACCTAGGAGCAATAGCTGACTCAGGAGTACTGTGGACAACATACAGAAGGGGCTTTGTGGGTGAGGTGTGTGTGACATATGGCCACAATCTGACAGCTACATATTACATTGTCACCCCTATGTTAATAACCCTGTAGCCATGAACTACCACCTAGGCAGTGGTCAACATAATGGACACTTGTGTGTAACGGATGCAGCTGGGCAGTTGTCTTTCCTGTGATAGCTACATCACCACACCTGTCAGGTAGTCATATGTGGCAATCCTAATAATGATAGGGTGCCATCCATGAATTTAGAGATCATTGTCCAGCCATACACAACACTCAAGTGACCCATATCAGATCACATATTTCCTTTAAGGGGTATTGGCCATGTGCAGATGGCCTACACCAGCCTTCCCATTCCCCATCTCCACTATGTAGCATGATGAATACTCTGAATAAATCCATGTCCAACCTAGTGATGTTGGACATGCTACACATACTCATCCTGATCTCGACACACATACTTCATGGACATCCACCTTGCACATGCTGGACAGATCCTTGTCCCATACACTTTACATAGTCCTGCCATACTATGCATTCCTGTCCGTCAAAGCTGCACATTGCTCCCCTCTCAGACATGGTGTGATGACCGTATGGTAATGCATGGTAAATGTATCATTAACCCTGTGGATCAGTAATGTGGCACTGCTCCACCTGGCACCACAGACCCGCCTGTCGGCTACGGCCAGGTAAGCTTTTATATTAGATTCATACATGGCCCATGGCATATAGCCCACTAGTTGACTTTGACTGTACATGCTATAGTTGATATCCATCCCTGCAAATACCATCTGGCTAGCCAGTGTCCCATGTGTATCACATGTGCAACACAGGTGATACATGGCAGGATGTTGAATTGCTGTACAGTGCCATGTAGATGTATATGGCAGAACACATCCATGAAAAACCTTATGTGACCAAGTCTGCAGGGTTACAGGTCATGTCTGTTAGGGCAGTGTAAGTCCTTATATGTGACATATACACAGCATCAAGGTTGACTGCATTAATATGGACACATCCAGCCATGTGCTGATAGGTAGGAACACCAGTACAGGCAAACAGACATGCCCACATCAAGACAGCATCCACATGGAGTAGAGCAATGTAATCAGGTGACACACACACATATATGGTGATAATATCTACTCAACATTGAGTGTCACATGTGTGTGACACAAACACATCAGTGTCAGGTAGGTTTACAAATACAACTATTTAAACTTAATAAATGCGATACACATGTAGGTTCAGCTGTAGCTCTGTATGTCTCTTTGAGTTACTGTGACCTGTCTCCATCATTATGTCTTCCAGGTATACCACATGTAAGGCTACCCCCTTTTACCCACTTGGAGGATGAGGCCCTCATCCCATACCTACTCGACAATTATGATATCCTGTTCAGCCATGTGCCACAGGATGAACAGCAGCGGGATGCCCTGTGGATGGAACTTCGCAGGAGAGTTAATGATGTTGGTGGACACAACCGCACATACCAGCAGGTGCACAGACACTGTACAGACCTCATTAGATGGGTGAAATAACATGTGAATGCAATTGCCAGGGAACAAGGTGCAACAGGTGGTGGACCACCAACCCAGCCCCCACTCACACATACTGAGGAGGTACTGGTCATCCTGGGGACACCTGTAGAACCACATCCACAAGCCTTAGCTGATATTGTGGAGGTGGGTGTCTCTCAACCACTGAGCCTGGAGTTGCCTGGTAAGTCAGTACTGCACCTACAACAACTATATTCCATATAGTTGCATGTGTCACTGTACAATATGTAATGTAACATCATATGCAAGGCATGTATACACACATGCCGCATACTATAGTATGTTACTCTGTGTATACACACATGTGCATACACCATAGTATAGTCTAATGTACTGGTGTATCTGTTATGCACATTGCACCCTGTAGCCATTATACAGGTGTGGATTAAGCTCAAACTGCTCTGTTACTCCTATTTAGGTACCTCTGGTGTTCCGCTGTGACAGCAGCCCATTGCAGGTGAGAGTGTTATTATTTATCAGGAATTGCAATGCACAAATCTATCTGCCATGTGGCCATTTACAACATGTACACATAATGTATGGTCCTGTCACAATATACAGGTCGGACCTGCAATGCATCACAATGACTACCCATGTGCAACACTTGCAAACTATGTGAATCATCTCACCAACATGAATCCTCACAAACTGTCATTGCCAGATGTGTGGACAGCTGTGCATACAATGGTGGAGGTGCTGTTCACTTTAGGGACGTACTACAGATCAGAACTACACATGTGGTGAATACAAACAGTATTACACATTGGGCTGGAGTATGGCCAGCACACAGGATTCACTGGTGTGGATCATAGCCCTGCTATGAATGTCACACAATGTGATGTGCTATCTTGACATGTCCATGACATCTAGTGGCCTGGCTGCAACACTGCCTACCTAACCTGAAAACATATCCCACATACCACCTTTTATCTGCATAACCCTGTCATCAGTGGAGCATATATGTCATATGGGACAACGCAGAAATGTGAAATAGATGCCCATCACAATAATTTGGACAACAAATGTACACACATGGCCATGGAGGATGGCCAGAGACATGGAGCAGCACACACAGTAGATGTGATGTGTTTGTGTGTACACCCTGTCATATAATAGCTACACATGGTCCAACTATGGAATTTGAAAACAAAAAAATCCAAGGTCCAAGAGCGGACACCTGGCCCAAGTGCTTCGAGTGGAGACACTGACTTGGAAAATGAGGATGATATAATCATTCCCCAAACAACAGAAGTACGCCAAAGTGAGCACATTCATAATTATCAACAGCAGAATGGCCCAAGGTGACAACCAAGTTTGGGGGGGGGGGGCTCTATTGCTCAGAACAATATGAACAATCAAATAGGAGATAATTTTCAGCAGGGTTTTCGGAGTACCCACACCGGCCAGCAACAAACAGCACAACCAAGGCACAACAAGAAACAAGCCCCACAAAGGAGGCGCCAAAACAGAAGGAGGAGGTAGTCCAGTGCCTACCCAAAGTTTTAGTGAATACAGGAGACTTCCATATCTTTAATTTTAGCTCATTGGAAGTTGATGAGGAAATGGCCAATTTGTTTGCCAAAGGGCTGACTTTTGTTCCGGACCACAGAGCTGACGTAGTCAGAACTGTTATAGACTTGAAAATGTCGGTTCATAAACTCAATCTGACTTGTGAACTGGGACAAAACTCTGGACTTACCAACAGTTTAAGAGTTTCAAGTCTGTTCAACCCACCCCTCCAAGCGTCATTGGCTATGTTTGAGAAAATTTGTGAAATGGACATTAGGCATGCACTTAATTGTAGTGTAGCTAAGTATAACAGAAATAGAAACATCACTGTTAATGAACGGGATCTTCTCAAACTGCTTAATGTATGTAACGTGAGGTTTATGAAACCGGATAAAGGAGGGGGGCTGGTGTTTATGGACCAACATATCTATGAAACAAGAATGTTGAGTTTATTAAATAGTGATGTATATGTTAGTGCAAGCCAGAATTAACTAAATGGGGCATATAATAAAATTAATAGCATGTTGAGCGACCTTTGTATTGAAGGGAGTATTGATGTGAATACATACCATTTTTTGACCATGCCAGCCCCAGTAGTTCCAACTTTGTTTGGTGCCCATAAAATACATAAGGATCTTAATAGTCCACCCTTTAGACCTACTGTGGACGGTAGGGGTTCTGTGACATATGCTTGTGCCAGGTTTGCTGACTGCAAGTTGAAACCATTTGTTAAGTCAGAGACACAAGTATGTCGAGACTCTTGGCATTTTTTGGAAAACATTAATGCACTAGAGTTTAATGATCATCACATTTTCCTTACAGTTGACATCAAGGACCTCTATACCTCCATTTCACTCCAAACAGGAATCAAATGGGTTAGAGAGTTCCTTCACATAAGAGGGATGGAACATCAGCAAATTAATTTGATAGAAGTTCTCCTTGAAATAATACTGGATAATAATTATATTCTTTTTTCAGACAAATTGTTCCTCCAAAAGAGTGGTATTGCAATGGGCTCCCCTTGCGGGAGCAGTTTTGCTAATAGTGTCTTGGCCTATTGGGAAAGGTCCTTCCTATTTAATTGTACAACATACAAAGAACATGTGGCCTGGTACACAAGGTACCAAGATGACATGTTCTTCTTGTGGAAAGGACATGATTAATGGGTTTATAACTGAAATTACTTAATTTACTTCATTCTTGGAATTTACATACCAAGTAGGCCAAAATACTATGAAACTATGAAACTATGAAAATTAGGTTAACTTTTTGGACATCCACCTTAGTAAACACAATAACAATAGGCAATTTAGTTCTACCATCCATCGAAAGCCCACATACTCTAATACGTTCTTACATTTCACAAGTTGCCATCCCCTCCATCAGAAAAGGGCAGTGGTTAAGGGACAGGCAGTAAGAGCAGCGAGGATGGTATCCAATTTCGATGATTTCTTAGAGGAGTTTAATCTCCTCAAGGAAATGTTCTTAAAAAGAGCTTATCCTTTACCTTTAATCACTCAAGTGATGGAAGAGGTACGTAATAAAAGATCAATAGGGTATTTTCAACCTTTGGTACAAGAAAAACAAGCTTACACAACCCCACCAGTGGTGAATGTTGTTAACATTTCCCAGGGAAAAGAAAAGGTATTGAATGGGGCAACTAGTTTTTTAACAACCTATTCCCTAGATGCAAGTAGCATTAGGGAGATTATATGTAAAAATTGGTCTTTAATACAACAGGATAACGAATTAGTCAAAATGTTGGGCACAATACCAGCTATAACATACAGAAGAGGTCTCAATTTGAAAAACTTGGTGGAGAGACCGAAAAAAGCTTTAAGAGGCCAAACTGGTATGTCTAAATGTGGAAGATGTGCCCAATGTAAACATATTAAAGTGACTAATAAAGTTAACATCAGAGATAAGACCTATCAAATTTGGGGTAGACATACATGTGATTCCCAAGGGTTAGTATATGGGGCTGTCTGCAACCAATGCGAAGGTTACTATATTGGAAAAACAGAACGAAAGCTCAAGCAAAGGATATACGAGCATCAATATAGCATTGATAGGCAGATCAGTACAAATGCCGTAGCAAGGCATATAATAGAACACCCAGACCATAAGTTCAGTTTTAATGTCTTGCAAAAAGTAGACCGTAGCAGCAGGGGTGGCCCATGGCAACTTAAACTAGAGTAAATAGAATTGGCATGGCAGATCCTTACCATGGCTTATATTATGCTGGGTTTAAATGAATATGTATCTATCAAATGTTTACTCAAAATAAAAACCTTCCCCGGGATTCATGAAGCTCGGCGCAAGGCCGGCGTAAGGGCTGCGCCGGCGGTGCAGTGAATAGCCGGCGTAGTAGCGCCATATGCATATTAATGAGAGTGCACCGCAACCACAGACACGTGCGTAGTGTACATGAGCGAGCCCAAGTAGGATGCGTCCGGAGGCGTGGCTAAGCCGGCATGCGGTGAGCAACCTAATGTGCTGACTGCCACGGTCCGCCCATAATAGTAATGGCAGCAGCCAGGGCCCGTGCAGAATGAAACGCACGTACAGTATGCAACATAGTACCCGTCCCAACTAAACGGAAAAGCAAATACAACCCACGAAGGCTTAAGTGTACCCGTCCAAGGAGCAAAGGATACGCATGAGACCGCGTATGTTCCGCAATGCACCGTCAGTGGTTGTACTCAGAGAAGGTGTACAGCAGCATGTCAGCGCGCCACACCGACATAGGTGTAGCGACTAAGGTCACCACCTGTCCCACTTTGCGAGGGGCAATCCCTCTATGGGCAGTTGTGTCCCGAAAAAAAATATTAAAAATGGCAAATGTGCTAAGATTGTAGGACATAATGATATCCCGTATTTAATGTAATGGCAGCATGAATTGGTTATTTCTGTAACTGAAATACCTAAAGACACAAGAAACAGAATAAGCAACCAAACTGCCACAACAATAAGCTTTTATATAGGCAAACAAGTGAAGTTCTATGCTATATAGTGACCGTGTGTATGTGTTGGTCTGTAAACTCAGATGTGAGTCCCGGAAATATCCCACCTTGGCAACTGGAAAAGGTGGCAACCCCAGTAGTGACATGGGCATGGTCACCAGGGTTACTAGCTGTCCCAATGTGCCGTGGACAGTCCCTCATTGGACAGTTGTATCCCTGCAAAAATCGAAAAAATGGGAAATGACCTGAGATTCCCTGCCAAAAATATTCCCACAATATACATGTAATAGTAGCATAAAACATATAATTTGTATATGAAACACATACATGGCATAAGAAACTGAATAAGGAACCCAAATGCTAACAGAATAAGCGTATATTATGGCAAACAAGTAAAGTCCTGTCAACTCCACTTACTGTGGGTATGTGTTGTCCTGCAAAATCCGATGTTCCCACAAAACATGTCCCACTATGGTCATTGGAAAAGGTGCCAACCATAATGGTCACAAGCAGTAGTGACAGTACATAGCCGGGTAGCTGTGTTGACATAACAACAGGAAGGAACCAAGATACCTTAAACACAGGCAAACATGTGCATAGCAGCATATCCCACACCCAGCAACGTCTCTGTCGCATGCACTGGATGGCGTATGTTGAAGTGTAATATCCAGAAGCAGAACCCATGCATTCAGATGTAATACACAATAGCCTCAGTGTAGCATGTAAGTCCCACCCATGTACACCTGTGCACCCAAACCTGCTAGCATCCGTGTGCAGCTATACACCTACACACAATGTGCATACCTGAAATGTGGTAAGATGTTTGTGTTAGGCAGTGCCACGCGGGCAAATACGCACCCACATGTCACCAACCCACCTCAGGTACAGATATGGAAATGGCTGCATGTGAATGTGTCTGCAGAATGTGTACATCCCGCATGTGGTATGTACCCGTCGAAACCATATAGGTTTGCATACGACACGGTGCACATAACTGTACACATGTGGACAAGTCGGGTTGTTGAACCACCGCATCGATGATTAGCTATGCAGAGAAGTCGAAGACATATAGCGGAACACGTGCCTACCAAACAGGACGTCCTAACAGGGTGCTACAGGCAAAGAAGGGGAAGGTGGGACATCACATGTGGAGAGCAGCGTTGCCGGACGGCCAAATACACACGGTCAAGGTAAAGGACGGAACAACATGCATATGGCCGGATGGATGTTGTTCGAAAAATATATATAGAAACACATATGAAGTGCCAGTTTAGACTCGAAATACTATATAATGCATTGAATTGTACAGTACAATATGGCAGTAGAACTGATCCTGCATGTAATTGGTGAAGCTAAGCTGTAGTGTGATGGAATTCTGACCCCGGCAGTAACCAGTACAGCAGGCTTATGTCTCTCAGCATTAATTATCTGCTGGGTTACAGAACAATAAATGTATGTACATGCATAACATCACCCCTTCCCCTGAGGAGGAAGGCCTTGTGAGCTCTATCGAAGATAAGAGTACAACTCCTTACCAGAGAGACAAAGCAACGTATTAAGAAATTAACTGACTACTGTATCGGAACAGTCCAGGGTCCTTGAAACAGCTACAATCACAGAAGGACACTGTAATTGACCAGGTGCCTTGCAAGGCTGTGTTATTCTCATGGGAAAACATTTTAAAAACATGACCCCAGCACCCATGTATGTATAGACTATTGCGGACCATAGTGATGGAAATGCCCTGTGACCGTCCACGTCAGTGAGGTGGGCAAAAGCTGATTGTAAACACTATATAAAGAAATTGCTTACTGTATAGAGTCAGACAAAACTCTCATACTTGGACTGTATATTATTTTGCTTGCCTGTGTACACTACTAAAACGTTGTGAACCCGAGCCTCCTGTGTTATTGACTGTCACTTAGAAAAGCCTACTGATAACTACAGTCTGGTTTTAACAACTTATTTGACATTGTGATCCTTGTAATCCGGAATTCCCTTGGTAAGCTACAGGTCAGAGTGCATGGGTGGTTAGACATCTGCGCAGGAGAATTTGCCTAAATGGTTCTTCTTGAATGAAAAGACCTCCGACTGAATTGTTGTGTGTAAAGAGGCTGTCCACTGTCTGATCTGTGGCTGAAAAGCGGAAAACTGGATCCCAAGAAGAAAACGTGCAGCCTTAAACAGGAGGCTCAGGTAAGGAGTGTTTGCCTCTTTGTCTCTATTGTAGATCAGGGACCAGACTACATTGTGTTTCTGTTAACAGTTGTGATAGCGGGTCAAGACCAATCCAAATAGTGTTAAATCTGAACATAGGTCAGGGGAACACAGAGCAGAGTAAATAGTCATTGTAGACACTACAGTGGATACAGGGAAGGAGATACCACGTGGTATGAGAGAAGGGTACGTAACAGTCGTGTAGAGGATATGGGAGATTAGTGAACAAACAGATCATGTGATCCGCGTTTGACGGGTGACGTGAAGTATATGCAATCGCAGAGAGCACATAATGTGAGATATTCAGCAAAATGGGGTAATAAATATGACATTGATGGTATATTAGACAAATTATCGTTACTGAAACATTGTAATCTCTGAAAATGTGATGCACATGTTCTAGGGTAACCACCTGTCCCACCCTGTGAGGGACAGTCCCTCTTTGGCCAGTTGTGTCCTGCAAACAAACCGAACAAATGGCAAATGTCGTGATATCTCAGGACAAAGATTTCCCAGATATCTCTTCAAATGGTAGCATAAAACACTAATATTGTATCTGGAACAACAAAATATCATAATAAACAGAATAAGCAACTGAAATTCTACAAGAATTGGTAGCTCTCCTGGCAAAAAGTGAAGTCCTGTCCTATGTACTGGCCGTGGGTATGCTTTTTCCAGGCAAAGTACACGTTCCGAACACTAATGTCCCACATTGTGCATTTGAAAAGGTGGCAGCCCTAAGATGTGCAGGCGACAAAACAGCGACAATTGGGTATCCATCAAGCACATAGGTGGATTGAGGTAGTGAACCGAAGGGAACACAACACTACAAATGCGAAAGCATCATACGTACACAAAGAAGATAATAATACAGTAGTAGCGACAGCCCCCCCCCTCTACCACCTCCGATACCACATCCAGGATATGAAGCGGGAGGGCAGGCTAGTCCCCCCCACGTTATCCTGTGGCAACAGAGGTATCACAACGACCAAATGTAAGAGAAGCTATTGAAACCACATCCCGAACTCGTAACATACCTAGGGACACTCGAGTAAGAAGACAGTCACTAGAACAGAGTGAGGATATCTGTCAATTAATAGAAGTACCGAACCCTCATGCAGGACAGGAAGGCCAGGACCCAACCCCCGTAGTGTATAGACCGTGGACACCAGATGATATCTGTAAAGTCACAGAGTGAATTCCCCATCTACAAAGTAATCGCTATTCACCATGCAATACCCTGTATCTTCTGATCGGCTAACAAAAGGGGAATGGCGGATGGTACAGGATTTACAAGCTGTAAATCATGTAATAATACCTAGGGTACCGATGGTGCCAGACCCACACACAATATTGAATGCTATGAACACGCCACAGAAGTATCTTACCGTGGTACATATAAGCTATGCTTCCTTTGCAATACCTATACATCCAGATAGTCCGTATTGCTTTGCATTTACATTCAGGGTAACAGATACAGCCATACCCGGCTATCGCAGGGATACTGTGAAAGTACAACGATATTCCCACAGGAGATGGCTAGCTACATTCCGGTGTTTACTACACCTGGGGCCAGTCAAGTTCTACTTTATGTGGATGATATTCTGCTTGCGGCCCCTACCCAGCAGCAATGTATGGAAGATACAATAGCATCATTGAGATATTCAGCAGAACAGGAACATAAAGTAAGCAAGCATAAATTGCAACTACAGAGAATACAGGTCAAGTACCTGGGATATGTGGTATCCAAGTAGGGTAGAACATTACATGATGATAGGAAGGTAGCAATTTCACAAGCACCCAAGCCAACTACCAAGAAGGGAATGAAGTCCTTTCTGTGCCGACTAACATTTGTCAAAGCTGGTTACCAAACAATGCTTCTGAATCTGCTGTATTGTCTGCCTTAATCTTTAATACACCTATGGCAGCACAACACATACTACACTGGATTACAGTAGCAGAAACAACTTTCTGCAGACTAAAATGATTGATAGCTTCAACATCTGTATTAGGTCTCCTGAATAATCATAACACATGTTGTCAGACTGTAGATTGTAAGCGGAGATATATGACGTCAGTCTTGATGCAACAGCATGGAAGTAAGCAACGCTACATAGCTTACTACTCATTGCAGTTGGACACTGTGGCATGGTCAGTGCCACATTGTGTACAGGCAGTTGTTGTAGCACCCATGGCAGTACAGGCCCCGGCCTCAATGTTATCATACCACCCTCTCACTGTGAGAATGTTCCTGCAGTTGCGATCATTCTGCTGCAAGAGAAGATAGCATTCCTGACCCGTGCTAGACATTTGTCTTGTTTGACCATACCACTGAGTCAACCTCATATGGTGATTGAACGTTGTACAACATTAAACCTATCAGCGTCACGTCCGACACCTGTGTATGGCACACCACACAGTTGCCTATACGAAATGGATGAAATAACTACACACAGACATGATATATCACTGATATACCCTTAGATGATGCAGAGGTGACAGTTAATGTGTACGGATCATGTAGACAGAGTCCTACAGGAACGAATCAAGTAGGTTATGCAGTAGTTATTGATAATGAGATTGTAGACGCCCAACCCCTGCAGCATAACGTGTCTGCTCAAGCAGCAGAATAGATAGCTTTAACACGTGCTTGTACTGTGGCGAAAACCTGATGTGTGGACATATGTCCCGATAGTCAGTATGTTGTCTGTACAGTGCATGTTTATGAGCAGCAGTGGAAGAATAGGGAATGATAACATCCACCGGTAAACCGATTAATCATGCGCAATTGATCCTGAATGCATTCCATTCCATTCAGTTACCCACTAAAGTAGCTAATTGTAAATGTGCAGGTCATAGATAGCAACAGGATAACAGTAGGAAAGGTAAGGCATGAGCTCATGCAGCTGCAAAACAAGCAGCCTCACAGTTGGAAAGTGTATGTTTGAATGAGGAATGACAATCCTCAGACATTTTACATGTAGAAATGTTACAAACAATGCAAACATCAACTACGAAAGCAGAAAAGCCGACGTGGGTATGACGAGGAGCAATCCTTGAAGACAGACTGCACATATCCACAGTGAGAAAGCCAATATTAACGTCTAATGTAGTCAGATATGCGGCTTTGTGGAGCCATGGGTAGAGACATGTCTCAACAGGGGGGATGGTACATTCGGTTAACAGAATACCCCTAACATACGGAATTAGCAACCACATACAAACATCATGAGCAGCGTGTCACATTTGCAGTAGATATCATGCACAGGGAGCATTTAAACCGAAGGGAGTGTGTTTACCTACACCACCATAACTGTTCCGTACTATTTGTATGTAGTTCATACATCTGAATAAATGTGAAGGGAAGAAATACTGTTTAGTGATTACACATATATATAATCAAAATGGGTAGAAGCATTCCCAACCATGAATCCGGATGCAGCAGCAGTGGCAGAGGTGCCAGTAAATTAAGTATCCCGAGATCGGGCATACTGTAAAGAAGCTACAGTGACAATAGAACACATTTAGTGAACCAGACAATCACGCAACCTGGGGGATTATTTTGTATTTCCATGAATGTAAATTGCATGTACAACCCACAGTCAGCATGACTGCTGGCGCGGTACAATGGGATCCCGAGAAATAAGTACAGGAGGTTGGTGGGTGACACCCAGACGAGTTACATTTGCTGTCTACCTCTGTCATTGCTGAGCATGACAACAGTTCCAAATGTAAAGTGTTGCACCCACTTCGAAGTAGTATGTGGAATGGCATATCATGTGCCAGAGTGGAAAGCTGTCATGCCTGCAGAGCCGGAGGTCGATGGCTCATTAGCAGGTGACATGAGAGGATTGTTAACCAATAACACTGTTTTGCAGTTAAAGTCTTTTACAGATAAAGAGCAAGTGAAGCCGGACGCATAGCTGACACCAGTATCCTGTGTGTATGTCACTGTTATCCAAACAAGATAATTGGCAAGTGGAAAGTGTGAAGGTCTGTACCAGGTACTGTTGGCAACACCTACTGCAGTAAAGTATGCTGAGAGGTCGTCCTGGGTTCACCTCACAATTTTCAAACCGGTAAAGGATATCAAGTCTGATCAACATCTTGTAGCTGATATACCATAGAGCCTGAATCACCCGGGCCAGACTGTATAACAATACAAAGCAACCCCAAAGACATTTGGTTTACTGTCATAGTGATTATACACCTATTAACCATGTTTGTGTTTACTTTACATTTGCTGGGACCTTACCTGCATATAACTACACGGATACAAATAGTGATACGTGATGAACTGGCCACAGAGTGTCTTCCACACTTCAACAAATACCTAGGCATGACGCGGCTGCATGTACACACTATGAACATTTTAAATTGCTGTGTTTGTACTGCCATACCTACATCATATGGAGGACTTCCGATGTATGGTGTCCCCTTGGGGATAGATTGAGACTTGTGAATATTTACACTTTGATACAGGTTCTGTGAGATCACAGGACAAAGTGGCACTGTACTTACCTGTTACACAAAAAGTAATTGTATGTTGTTATAAACATGATACAGTTCAAGTTGGTGGGAGTATTTGTAACATAACTGTGTCTTACAAATGTCATATAACAGCCAAAGATCACAGTACTACTTGTAGCACCATTCATTATCTGTATTGAAGCTTCATGAGAACAACGTGGAAGGATGTGCAGAAACATCCTGAATTGTATAAACAGTCCTCTGTTATAGACAGGCAGATGTTACATGCAGAGGTAACCCACATCAGTAGTAAAGTAGAATATTGTTATTTTGTTTGTGGGAAAAAAAGCATATCAATGGTTACCTGAGAATTGGTCCGGCAGTTGTTATTTGGGTTATCTGGCTCCAGTCACATGACATACTGCACAATTGCCTCTGGGTACAAACGAACTATAACACACATAGCTCGAAGAACTGGGAACACAGTCGAGAAACCTACTAATCCAGTGGGTGAAATGGAAGCTGTTCTGACATTCCAGTTTTCTGCAAGAGATAAAGGAATATTGATCCATATGGACTTGAGTGACAGCGTCATAACCTGGGCTGGAACACTCCCAGCTTGTGGAGTAGTGAAATCAATCAGGGAACAGAGGAAGTTGTCAAAACCTGTCGGAGGAATGATGAATGTGACTTTCCGCCTTGAACTTGTGACTGATGAACTGGATGCAATGAGAACTGTTGTGTCACAAAATGTAATAGCGCTCGACTGCTCCCTGCCGGGCGAGAATTGGTAATGCGCGCTCATTAAAGAAGATCGCTGTGTCCAAGTACCACATAAAAGACCAGAATCAACGCCCACCTAGAGGTAATACAGCAGGTGTCATCCATGGCGGAACCAGGCCCAAACCCACTGACGAACCATTCCCACAAACCATTTGGTGGATGGGGTTCAGTCATACTGAATATCATGATTGCCATTTGTGTTGTTCTGCTCATATTGGGAGCATGTGATTATTGTGGGATACTTTGCTTGTAAGTATAAGTCAGGGACTGTGGCGACGTATCTGTACCCGAGACTATGTATGAAGACCTGTAGTGGTATTTGTCAATACAAAATGCAATCCTTCTTGAAATGTACAACAAATTACTTGCCTAGTTAAACGTTCCAGAGAGGAAGAGGCTAGGGAATGAAATAATGTGGTATATGTTTCTGGATAGAATAGAAGCAATCAAAGGAGAGAGAATGTTAGCAAAATACATATTTAAACATATATATGACGTGCAACTTTAGAAGCAATAAGTGTATAATGCATATTATTCTATCTTACAATATGGCAGTAGAGCTTATCATGCATGTAATTGCCTGTAGTGTAGCTGCAGTGTGATTGATCCCTGACCCTAGCAGTAACCAGTGCAGCAGGTGTATGTCATTCAGCATTAGTCATCTGCTCGGTTAGAGAATAATAAACGTATGTACAGGTATATCTGTCATCCTTCCACTGAGGAGGATAGGCTTGTGAGCTCTATGTAACACAGAGTACAGCTGCTCACCAGAGAGACAAAGGAACCTAGTAGGAAATGGAGTGACGACCGGATCTGAACAGTGTTGGAACCGTGACAGAGCAGAATTTACCGAAGTACATTCTAATTGACTATGTGGCTCGCAAGGTTTTGCTATCCTCATGGGAAAACATTTAATAAGCATTACCTTAGCACTGTTGTAGGAATACAACATTGTGGACTATAGTGATTTAAATGCCCTGTGACTGACCACATCATTAATGTGTGCAAAAGATGATAGTATACACAATGCTCATACAGCTGTAACATGTATAGAGTACAACAAATGTCTAAACTTGTACTGCATAGTTCTTTGCCTCCTGCTGCACAGTAGTAAAACGTTATTAATCTCATCTTACTGTGTTATTGACTGTCATTTTGAAAAGACGAATGAGTGTTACAGTTTGATTTAAACAACGTAATTGACAGATGTGTATGTTCTAGCATGGGAATAGGTCAAGCCAACCATCACAATGTCCATGTGTACCACATACAAACAGCCAGTAACACGCAGTAGTAGTGCATGAAGGCATACACGACTGTGGGAATAGTACAGGACATATGGCACATGCCAATTTCAGATGCATGACACAAACCCCAGGATGGGTGTCCCTGCAAAGAGGAACATGTGCCAACCACACCTCCCACAGATGTACCGCAATAAAAACACATGGCAAACACACAGAAACACTACCGTCCAACACACGACTGCAACGGAGCCTGGTCAGACACCAACATGAAGCATGCACAAAAAGATCATTTTCCCACCCT